>NC_088928.1:7805000-7930000 GCF_038396675.1 Hydra vulgaris | reverse complement strand
CAGGCACATCTTCCACAATTGCAACAATGAGTTGACACTTCACACCTGTGTCACGAGCAATTAAGTTTGTGAGTAGGTGTGAACTTTTTTGTTGAGGACTTTTTGACTCGTCAACTTCTTCTGTGCTTATAATGCCAAGACTAATTTTCAGAAATGAACCACCACCATCTATTCCCAGCTTGACTAAATGCTGAGGGGCGTAATATCATGAATGCAAAACATGATTCGTTAGGTCTTGCAGGTTTTTGCAGTGAACCATTGATCCTTTTTCTTCTTTTCCCTTTTCCATGGTAAAATTTGACTCTGACAAGGTGAAGAAATCTGGAAGAGTTTGTCCAGCAGCAGCAAATTTTTGCTCAAAATATGGCTCAACTAGTTGAATCCCAGTGGATTTGTTTAGCATTGATGCTAGAAGTCTCATTCCTGTATTGGAAAGTCCAGTATTTAGTTGAACATTCACTAAACTTTGTGTTATAAGAGGTGTGCTGTTTACTTTGTGAGCAATGGAAGGGCCTGAATAAAAAAAGAACAAACGAGTTCATCTCTTTAAAAATAATTTCACAACATAATCTATTTTTTCTAGCTTATTGGTATAAAGTTCAGACCATTGCATAGGATGGTTCTCTATTGGTTAAACAAAATTCAAAGAAGTTACAATAATAGAACTATTATACACCTATTTTGGCCACAATTTTGATTGCTCTAAATCAAAACTATGTTATTTTATAGTATTTCATTGTATTGTAACAAGTAATGTGGTATAAATAAAAAACAGCTATGCAAAATTAATTTGAACGGTATTATTTTTTAATATGTTTACCTTGCATAGCGGACAAAAAATACTAAAAACCAGAGGAAACATATAATACAAATCACTGCATATTTTTGATATGTAAAGAAAAAAATACCTCAAATCTAAATGTGTACATGACAGTTTCCAGTAGACCGATATGAAATGTATGTTATTAGCATTGCCATTTTGCATATTGCCATTTCAAGAAGTTTTAGTGCACATATATAATATATTATAGTATACAGCAGCAAATTTAATATGCAAGGGGTCAAAATGATGTGTCTAAGAGATGAACTTCTTTATTCAAATGTTACCTGGTGTAACTGGAAACAATTTTCCACCAGTTCCTTGACTGAGTCTAACTGTTCCATGAGGAGAAGCTTCTTTGTTGCCAATGACAGATACTGCAATTTGCTCTGCCCCTTTAATGTCATCTTGCACCAATGACTGTAAATTTCTGTGTCTTGTTCCAGGTGTGCAAAAATGTCTGTGACCTCGAGTTATGACTGACTAGCATTGTGTTCAATTTTTTTCTGAAGATGGAGGTTGTTGATTTGCACTTGATGTTCCTGTTGTTGCAATAGTTTGTTCCTTAGTTTGTTGCTTAGATGAGGATTGAACAAAGATTGGATGCTGTTGATTTAAATTGAGCCTACTGATTTGGAAAATGAGGCATTCACACCTATTTCCTGTTTCTGTAAAAGGCTTTATAACAATGGAATCAAAATTGTAAAGTGGTGGTAGTGGGCTGTTCAAATCACCATTGTCTCTTTTTTTTTAGAAGAATACGGCAAGTGTTGCAAATTCCTCTTGGAACTCTTCACCTCAAATTTCAAATCACTACAAGTTTCAGCACTTGTGCAATCATAAAGTCAGTTAATTCTGTCACATTTTCTCATGCACAAAAAGCAAACAGTTTTTCTGCAATCTTCATGAGTTCTGGCTTTGCTTGGCATTTTGATTTGTAACATAAATGTTTTTCACCACTGTAAACAAAAAACTTGATATTTATATTTTCCTCAGAGTTGTTTACTTTCTACTTTTTATATTCTTTGGAACCTAAAAAGAATTTTTTCGGGAACTAAATTACTAAATATTTTTTAAAGTTCAGCTAGACATTTTTTATAATTTTATTCAATTGACAAATACATTTACTTTTAGCACTTTTAGCCAATAATTTCCACATTAAAATATATTTTATAGAAAATGGTGTAATTTAATTTAAAAGGTTGAATTCCTTGCTTTTGCACTCAAATACTGATTAAGAGCAATTAACTAAATTACAAAAAGAAACTAAACAGGAACTAAATTTTTCCAGACACTAAGCAAAGTACAAGAAAATTAGCAGTAACTAAATTTAGTTCCACCATAAATAAGTTACCAACCCTAATTTTCAGGTATTGTTTTTTTGTGTAAGGGTGGTAGAGGGGATTATTTTTAAATGTGAGGTTATCCCCATTTTAGGAAATTTCAAAATATTTTAAACTAAATTTTTACAAAGCAGGAATTAAAAATATATCACATTATTTGTGCTAGTCATTTTATTCATAATAATATGGGTAAAAAAATATTTCGATGAAATTACTGTAAGATAAAAGTAAAACTATTCTAATTAATTGTGTTTTGTAATATTTTGGTATCATTGTACAAGAACATTTCACTTTTGAAGAAAAGTAATGCCAATAAACAAAAATGATTTTTGACAATTTTTGGTTCTTTTTTGGATATTTTTACTAAAAACTTCAAATTGCTTTTTCTCCCTTGGACGGCGGTAAAAGATTTTGAAAATTTGCCAGGTAAGTCACCTATGTGTATATAACAAGACCCCAAAAGGGTTTTTTCGGTGCTATCCAAATGTATTAACGTCCAATATTTACAACCCTCGGATTTAGGGTCGGCATTCAGCAATGCTGACCTAACTGCCGACCTAAAAGTGTTTGGGATTGGCAAATAAATTGCCAACCTTGTTTTGATGTTTTATTTTTATTATTATTACATTTTTTAATAATGCAATCCTCAGTCTCAGATTGTTCTGATTTTTAAACAACATAAATCCACCATTTTAAAAAATTGTTTTGGTCCTAGTTTTTATTAGATATGTGTTGTTGAAAATTTGTACTTTTTTCATATTTTGGGGGAAAGAATCCAATGAAACAACTTAAAATATTTAAAAACAAACATAACACCTCGTTTATCACAATTTTACTTGGGCCAGTCACATTTTCTTTTTAGAAGCTGTCCTGAATGGTTAAGTTATGTTATTACAAAGAATTGGAGAATGGTCTTTTCTAAAACAGAAATAAAAACATGGTCAAATCTAATTAAATTTATTGCCTAAAAGACAGGTTTTTTGATAAATTGAAAAAGAAAAACAAGCAATAACTTGACAGTTTTTTAACTGAAACCGTTTTGGCTACATCAAAATGTTATTTTAGTTGTTGTTGACTCGCTGTTACTGTTTCCTTTGTACTTTTATAAAATCTGATTCTAAAAAATTATGGTTTCAATACTCTAAGACAATTAGAGCACAAAGAAGTTCAAGAAACAAAACTAATATTTAAAATTTAAAACTCAACAAATTGAAATTTATTAGTTGTAGTATTATAATCATTCACATGTTATATGTTTGCCCTGATTTTGTTGTTGGGACATTGAATACTTCAATCAAACTCGACAATGGTACCCAATAGATATCATATCTCTGTGGCCAAATGAAGTTTTGAGAAAGACAGTGAAGGTGCATAAACTTAATTTGAATATCATTTGTAGTAACATCTATCTCTTTAACTATGCCTAACCACCAAAAGAATCATACATGCATGCAACAAATTCATTTAGGTTCAGTATAATTACAACATCAGACATTACTGCTTTTGATAGTATAAATCTGTCTACACATTGAACTTTTCCTTTTAAAAACTAATTTCAACTAAAAATAAAACTAACTTCTGGCTCCTGGAACAGTATTGCCTTTTCATCTTCAAATTCAAGTTTCAAATCGATCGTTTTGTTGCTGTTGCCTTGCTTTTACTGTTTCTTTGGTAATTTTATTCAATATGATGGTGTTTATGACACAAATGGTGATGCAAAACTCAAGCATATCATTAACTGTCAGTATTTGGTTCTTCAATGGTCTTTGTAAACTTGCTGTAATCTTGAAATCTGCTCTTTATAAAAACTTTTTATAAAGAGCAGAACATCTATCAGAGAAATAATAAATTTTATTGATATCCACTAAATATTCTTTAATGTACTCTACAATTTTCTTTTGAAATTTATACTCAAAGGATGTATTATGATCTTTGGTCACAGAGTTTGTACAGCTTGGTCCCACACTAATACACCATTTTGGACACAAACTACAAAACTTTAAAAATCCTATTTTAAAATTAGGGTATTTACTTTTAAAATCAATATAAAGTTCATGAAGTTTCCACAACAATAATCTTTTTTGTTGTGGGGGACCACCTTTAACCTTAACACAATCTTTTTTACCAGTCATCATTTAAAGCTTTTTTGAATCCACAAGATTCCATTTTATCAATATACTGTCATACGGGGCTACTTGGACCCGAATTTGATACATGTTTGATGTTTGTGTTTCTCTCTCATATTTATGTCAATGTAAAAAAAACTTGTTGTTGCTAATTTATGAACTTATTAATTACTAATGATGATTGTAGATAAACAAATATTCGGTCCCCCTTTTTTGGGGGATTAAGGTTGGGTTCAAGTAGCCCCTGTTGTGGGGCTACTTAAACCCATATTGTAAAAAGCCCTCCCCCTTTTGAGGTATCTGGCAAGTCTCTCGGATTGCTGATGATGTTTAGGATTTCACAATAATTCAAAGATTAAATGATGTCAGTGGGTAGCCAAAAGTTGAAACTTTATTCAAGTGATCACAAAATGACAGTTCTTCTTCAGGCGTGAAGACAGCTGGGTGCCTTGCATGTTTCTTTGTGAAAATAAGGCGTCATCTTTGAAGAGCTCTCTTAATGCTGGAACAGCTGATTTTAAGTTGATCTTCAGTAAATTGTTGACTCATAGCTCCACATTCAATATTAATATAGGCTTTCTCTAAGTCTTGATTGGTATAGTCTTAGTAAGCTCTAGATCTCAATTTTCTTTTATATCCGCGAACCATTCTGGTAGAACCAGTTATGATAGCCCGATGTATACGCAAAAAGGTGTATAATAATAGCTTTAACCAACCATCAACATTATTTAGGTATGCATTTTATAACCTAACAAATATTAAAAACATGGTTAAAATAACAGATATATCAACTCCTTTTAAATATATTATTACACTTTAGGGTTTAATGTTAATGGAAAACAAGTTTAATCATTTTCAAACATAAGCTGCTACAATGACATTTGGGTTTAAGTAGCTCCAATTTTGAACTTCAAACATAAAAGGCAACTATAAATTTTGATTTTTGAAGTTCAAAATTTATTCCAATTTTGAACTTCAAAAATTAAAGGCAATTATAATTGCTACATTTTGTAGCAACTGATACTTCTTTTATGAAATGTTGTTAAATAATTTTTATCTTTTTTGGTTTTTCTGGACAGAGAAAAGTTTTACACTAAATTTTTACCATTATTGTAGTTTCCTTTAAAAAAATATTTTTTTGATCACTTGCAAAAAAATTTAATCTTTTTTTTTTTTATGTTACTTGATTTGAGTAAGTGTATGATTAACTTATTTACTTTCATACCAAATAACTCTATAAAAAATAAACAAGTAAATAAACATTTTATTTTTTTGGGTAACCCTAGTAACCCCAGTTAGCTCAAGTAGCCCCGCATGACGGTACTATTATTTATTATCCCTAAAAAAGAAAGAAAAATGTAAAAATCATACAATGTGTGCATGTGGTCAAGGTTGTTCAGGATTAGAAAATTTCAGATCATTAATGAACACTCCTATATATAAACATTTCTGAATAAAACTACTAAGGAAACAGAAAAAGAAAGTCAAAAACAACTAAAATAACAGTTTATTATAGCCCAAACTGTTTTAGGTACAAAACTTTCAAGTTACCAACTTTTTTTTCTGTTTTGATTTTTCAAAATATCTGTTTTTTGAGTAATAAACTTAAGTAGATTTGAACATATTTTTATTTCTGTTTTAGAAAAAATTACTCTCCAGTTCTTTGTAATAACTATAAGTTAATTATTCAGGGCAACTTCTGAAAAAAAAAAAAGTTGAGCTACATCAGCCTTTTTGTGACTCGCCCCAGTAAAATTGTGATAAACATTTAAATTTTAGGTGTTATGATTGTTTTTCAATATTTTAAGTTATTCCATTGGATTCCTTGCCCTAAAATATATGAAGGTACAAATTTTCAACTTTCCAACACACATCTTACAGAACTAGGACCAAAACCATTTTTTTAAAAGGCAGATTTTTGTTGGGTAAAGGCAAAGTCAAAAAAGCTTTAGAACTGATTAAAATTAGAAGATGAAATTTTTAGAATGTCCATAATTTACTAAAATCTTTAAGTGGTTTAAAAATCAGCAAAGTCTGAGATTTATGGTTACATGCCAAGGATGTTTTCACATGGCATTGCCCAGTAAAAGATTATTACATCTGTCCAAAAACATCTGTAAAGTAGTCCAAGATCATCTGTACGCTATTTTTCAACATCTGTATTTTTTTTTAACTCCATTAACATCTGTCCAGTATCATCTGGGAGTTCATTGAACCCTAACAACATTTTTAGGAAGATGTAACAACATCTGGTAATTCTTCTCTAAGTCCAATAACATTTGGAAGAATTTCTTCCAGATGTAATTATATCTGAAAAAAACTGTATAAGTAACTACATCTAGTTAAAATAATGCATTATTGTTTCATAGTTTTTTCCTAATGTAATTACATCTGAAAAAGTGCAGTTATTTTTATTTAATTGAAAAGATGTAGCTATATCTGTAGAAATCACAGATGTATTTGTACAGATGTAGTTAATCTTAATATAATTAAAAAGGTGTAACTACATCAGTAAAATCTTCAAATGTAGTTGCACGAAAGTTGTTATATTTAGATAATTAAAAAGGTGTATCTACATTTGTCATATTCATATACTTTTTGTACAGATGTTGTTGGACAGATGTTATTAAACCTCATTATATTTAGAGATGTTGCTGGACTGATGTAATTAGACATAGCAAAAACTGATATTGTTACCTTAGTAAGTGACCGGGGCCCCGGCTAAAAATGAGACTTTTTTCAAACCTGGTCCTGGCCCCGGCAAAACTATAAGATTTAGCAGGGGTTGATAGTTAGCGCTGTAAAATCTTCAAATGTAGTTTGCTGTAAAAAATTTAAAATGCATCAAATATTATAATTTTATGCTTACATTTGCTTAGTTTAAATACTAAGAAACGGTTAAATAAAGACTTTAAAAGTTATTGGTTGTATAAAAATAGAAAATATAAAGATGGGTAAGAGTTATAAGGTTTTTTTTTGATGTGCGAAGAAAACAACTGGATTAATAAAAGTTTTTAAAGCATGAAGGGACAAATACAGTAAAAGGATGCAACTTATTGAATAAGAAACAACCAAGAATGAGTTATCGTAATAGAGGTGATAGTTTGTTTGAGCATCGAATGTGATGGTATTTGAAGAAAAAAGAAAGAAATACAACCTTACAACAATGGGAGTGTGGCTGAAGCTTAGCAGATAAAGCAGGTCTAATTACGTTAACAATCTGCTTTTAGACTTTGTCTAAGAATAAGAGAGTTGTTATTCATCAATGTATGATTGCCATTATTATTGCAATATTTTTTTGCAGTAAATAAGTTCTGTTGTCTAACAAAAACTGTGGATTTTAAGTCCAGAATTTAAATCCATAAGCCACTGCAAGCCTTTGGCTGTTACAGAAGAGAGATCAAATTCAAAATTGGCTGCTTGTTGTAAGCAATCAAAAAGTGAAGATTTTTTGTCAAGACAAGAGTATGAAGTTGAGTTGTCAGCAAATAGAGCCGCTTTAGATGTAAAATTTTCATGAAGATCGATATTGTAGATACAATACAGGAGCAAAGATAGAGCAATACAGGAGCAAAGATAAAAGCTTGTGGTACCCTTAAAGTTACTTGAAATAAAGAAGAGTGTAGGCCTTCAAGAATAACTTCACTACTGCAGTTATAAAGAAATAATTTAATAACCTTAAAAACCTTTATATAAAGAAACTAATAACAGAGTGAAGACTAAAGTGTTTTCTAGATTTTGAAAAATTGGAACCACTTATTTAGCACTTTTTAAAACTTTTTTTTTAACCTTAGCATTGGAAGCCAAAGTGATTTGGATGTTTAACAATGGGTTAATCTGTTTAACTGGAAGGAAGAGTATGGCCATTAGATTCAAGAGTCAAATTAGAATAAGATTTCTTTGCAAATAACTATGCTTTATTCTGGGGAGAAGTAAAAAAATCAGACCCATGAATTAGAGATTAAATGTTAGATTTACTAGTTAATGACATTGTTGAAGATTAAAAAAACTAACTAACATCTGATATAAGATACAAGATTTAGTAAACTGAGAATAACAGAGCTTAATATCAGATGGGACCTTTTTACATTGGCTTCATGGAATAATAAAAAGACATTTGTTCTTAAGAGAGATGTTCTTGGTAAAAAGATGAAATAAATGATTAATAAAGCAACTGCTCAAGATGGTGAAAAATGTGGAGTAGAATGAGGCTTGACTTAAAATTGAAGAATAGAAATAAAGGCTTCCAAACTTTTAGTTCAAAAGAAATAAAAGCTGCCAAGGTACACTTTATGCATACATATTATGGATATAAATATATATGTTTGCTATTTTTTTAGATGCTGGCATTTGATATCCTTTCATATTTAAATTTAAGTATTTATATGGTATTTGCCAAAAGAGAAGATGATCCAATGATGATGATGATGATGATGATGATGATGATGATGATGATGATGATGATGATGATGATGATGATGATGATGATGATGATGATGATGATGATGATGATGATGATGATGATCATGATCATGATCATGATGATGATCATGATCATGATGATGATGATGGATGATGATGGTTATGATGATGATGATGATGATCATAATGATGTTTATATATGCATATATATACAAAGTATAAAATAAACTTTAAATTAAAAAAAAATACTTTAGGATGTATAAATGTTTATACAGCCCCAGTCTCAAACCTGGCCCCGGCTATATTTTATCAAACCCGGCCCAGGCCCCAGTCAAATATCAACCCCAATTGCTTACTATGTTAAACTGACCCAATTGCCTTTTTTGATAATTTTTGAGCAAGTTCTCCCTATTTTGGTAAACTAGATGTAGAGAATATGCTCTCTTCCATGTTCTCCTTTTTTATTTGGTTAATGTGTGTACTGAAGCCCCCAGTAGCTTCCTATTTTCAGTATGATGTCAAACTGCCTATTAAAGTATGCATTGAGTTATATAGACCCATTAGAATGTGCATCAACTGAAACTTTTAGTTTTATCAGGCACTTTTTTAGTTAAAAGAAACAAGAAAAGTTTTCTATTTTATTTCAGCCTAAACTATGTTATTTATATATATATATATATATATATATATATATATATATATATATATATATATATATATATATATATATATATATAATGTTTAACTTTTTAGGAGAATTTTAACATAAAAATACAAATGCAGTTAATACTTAAAGCTCTGACTTTAGTCAGAATTTCAACATCATGATTCCAAGTGTTTTAGAGTTTGAAAGATCACATAAATTTCAGGGATGCAATGGGTTTGATACAGAATCAAAAAGAGTTTCATTTCTAGAAAAAGTCCAGGAGTCTTTGAAACGAACAGGAGGAAGATTAGTTTATGATAAGCCATTAGATTTAATTTATGTTCTTAACCAAGCTCTATATGATGAGTTACCACATACAAGATGCATAGCAATGACGATTTTAATTGATGCAATACCCCTATATGGAATGGAACTTGATAATCATTTAAAGTTGCTATTTCCTGGAATTCTCGACAATCTAGTTAATTGTAATCCACCAGTAAAAAGATGCGCTCTTCAAGTGCTGCATTTATATTTTAAAAGAAATGCTGATAAATCTCTTATAATTGACTGTTTATTGCGTCATGGTTTTACAAACAGTAATAAAGTATTGCGCAATGAAGTATTTTTAATTGTTCCTGCATTGGTTCGTTCAGGTTTTAATAAAAAAGATTTGAAAGAACTATTTGTATCAGTTTTAAAAATACTGCCACAGATCGATGTTGCAGATTCCAAACTTCCAGTCTTGCTGTGTCTTGAACATATAAAGGATAGTATTGGTGAAGAGTTTACTAGTTTCTTAACATCATTAGAAAAGAATTTAATTGATTCATATAACAATATAATGCTTAAAACAAGTTTTTCAAGGAAAGAAAATATTATAGGTAAAAGGAGGCTTATAGCTGTAAATGAATCTCCAAATTTTAAGGAGTCTTTTCATGTTGAAAATAAATTATCTTGTGATCTACTTTTTGGATTTCTTCCGCAGACAGTTATGGATAAATTGAATAATCGTGCTAGTTTAGAAGATCGCTCATATGCTTGCAATGAGTTTATTAAGCATCTTTCTTCTGCAGAGGTTATATTAGTTCAAAGCAATGCTGAATCACTTTTAGAGATTATAAGTACAATACTTGTGGAGTCTGATTTAAGTGTTGCCCTGCCAGCGCTATCTCTCTTACATAGACTAATTACAGTTATTGGTCATAGTGTTAAAGAACACTTAAATATTTTAACAAATCTTATGCTTAAAACAATGAATGATCCAAGAGCTGTACTTAGAAAATTGAACCTATGTATTGGGTTAACAGTCATGCACAATCTCTCTCCAGATGTTTTTCTTCAAAATATTATACCACATTTATTCAACAAAAGCGCAAGGGTTAGAGAAGAAATAATTAATATGATTATTGGAGGTTTACTTACCTTTCCAGCATCTAGTTTTAATTTAAAACAGCTTCCATCACAAATAACCTTTTGTTTGTTAGATAAAAAGAAAAGAGTCAGACATGCATGTTTAGAATGCTTAGCAGTTCTTGCTCATTCTCTGGGATCAGGACATCTAAAACCTTTAGTTTTAGCAGTTGACAATCTTGAATCACAATATGAAGGAGTGTTAGCTGCTGTTCAAGCACGATTAAGCCGCTCTTTGCTTCCAAGTATAAATGAAGAAGGTCTTATTCAATATGCTTTAGTAATACCTTCAAATGTTGATAAAATGGTTTGTCACTCGCCAGATGTTGCATGGATTCTTTCTGGGACTGTTGTAAATAATCACAACAATTATGAGAGTCAATTGCATAGCAATTCGAGTGCTATCAAAAGTCAACTCCATAAACATAATGGTATAGAAGATGCAAATTTACAGTTCGCTTCACAAAGAAGTGCGGTTGTTCGTAGTGCACCACTTTACCAGGTATTTTAGTTTCATTATCAATAATTATTTTATTACGGTAAGTATTATTTTATGTTTTTATAAATTATGTTTTATAAATTATTATCTAGTAGGGGCATTTCACATTAATTGACCCTTAGGGTACCACCTCAGACTTGCTTCAAATTTTATCTACCCATATATTTTATTGGTGGGATCATGACATATACTATCTTCATTATTCATAACTATACTAGGCTCAGTTAGGCATTTTTTTATTTGTTCACAGTGTACTTATGTACCTGAAGAGTTATTCCTCAATATGAATGCATTGTTTAGACCAGCCTGAGAAATAAATGAAGCAGGTTCAGGTTTTAAATCTGGTCTTTGGCAATACCATAAGGGTGTTTCACTTTCAAAACTCATAGTGAGAGGAGATCTCAACTGTCTCCACATCATCTCGGAAGGACTCCTTTATCTTCCTGCATTAAGTATTGTTCTGTAACTTCTATGTGGTACTGGTGTAGTGGTAGAGCGCTCGCTTCATAAAAGAGAGGTTCTGAGTTCGATCCCCACTACGTCCCTCATAGTACCACGCTTACCTTGCTCGTCAAGGTTTGTGTTTCAGAGTTAAAGAGTTGAGAGAGAGTTATAACCACAATTAAGTAGCCTCCTCGTCTGTAGTGGCCTTCTGGGCCTTGAGGAGGTGAATTTAAAAAAAACTTAAAAGCATTCTGCTTAAATATCCACATAATAAACCTTTATCCGGTGAATAAGCTTTTAAACACATCTTGGCTGTCTTTACCATTCTTTCAGCTGCTCCATTCAATTGAGGATCGTAAGCTGGGGTCTTATAAGGTAAGCAACCTATTTTCTTCAGCCACTGGTATAAGGTATTATCATGAAATTCTCTAGCATTATTGGATACCAAGACTTCCGGAATTCCATTTCTTTAAAAAGAAACTCTGTAATACTGCCTTCACTATGGCAGCTTAAAAAAAATCTATTAGAATTAAAAACAGTCCGACACCCTGTAAATATAGTAAATGACCGGGGTTGATATTTGACTGGGGCCGGGTTTGATAAATTATAGCAGGAGCAGGACCGGGTTTGTGACCGGGGCTGCATAAACATCCTAAAGTATATTTTTTTATTCAAAATTCATGTTATATTTTGTATATATATGTATATATAGACATCATTATTATCATCATTATCATCGTCACGATGATGATGATGATGATGATGATCATCATCATCATTATTATTATGATCATCATCATCAACAGCATGAAAGAGGAAGGCTAAAGCCTGATGGTAATCATCATTACCGTGATCATCATGATGATCATCATCATTATCATCATCATCATCAGACTTTAGACTTCCTCTTTTATGTTTTTATGTTTTTCTAATATAAACAATCTAGAGCATTTTTTTTTACTAAACTAAAGCTCATTCATACAATATGTAAGGTACTCTCTTCGAGTTTTCTTCTTCTACCATTACCATTTTCTACTTAAGCTGCTACCTCTCTACATGCTGATACCTAAATTCATTTAATCTTTTCT
This sequence comes from Hydra vulgaris, assembly GCF_038396675.1. Taxonomy (NCBI): domain Eukaryota; kingdom Metazoa; phylum Cnidaria; class Hydrozoa; order Anthoathecata; family Hydridae; genus Hydra; species Hydra vulgaris. Next base: position 7,917,199 of record NC_088928.1, on the reverse strand, counting down.
AACAAATGTTGTACAATACAACATTTTTTCTAATCTGTCTAAGATTATGCCTCCTTTACTTGTCTTGCTACAGTCACACCACACATCCATCTGATCATCTTCTGTTTCTGCAAATACTACACCATATAAATACTAAAGTTGATATAACAATGAAAGGATATTGTATGCCAGCATCTAAATAAATAGCAAACATATATATTTATATCCATAATATGTATGCATAAATATTATGGATATGAATAAATGTTTGGAAGCTTTTATTTCTTCTCATTTTAAGTCAAGCCTAATTCTACTCCACATTTTTTACCATCTTGAGCAGTTGCTTTATTAAACATTAATCATTTTTTAAATCTTTTTTACAAGAATATCTCTCTTAAGAACAAATGTCCTTTTATTATTGTAAGAAGCCAATGTAAATGTAAAGTCCTGTCTGATGTTAAGCTTTGTAGATACATAAATACATTTATTTCACTATAAAATATGAAAATTTACAATAATATTTATAAACTCACATAAATAAGGTTAGGTGTCACTCATATAGTTAAAAACTAGTCAATGGAGTGACACCTAGAAAAAAAAATTTATAACCAAAATTAAAACTATATAAGTAATATAATACAAATAATAACAAAGCTCAAACAAAAAACTACAAAAAAATAATAATAATAATAATAAAAACCAAACTTATAAAAAATAAAATTTAAAAACTAAAACGACACCAATAATAACTAAAGAAAAAAATTAAAAATTAAGTAAACATAACAACAGCAGCAATACAAGAAACTCTTGCAAAGTAGAAAGTAAAAAATAAAATAAAGTCCAAATAAATAGATTAGTATTTGTTTTTTACTTACGATTAATCGTAAGTAAAAAGCGAATAGAAAAAATCAAATTTAAATACCAATAGGAATGATAATAATATTAAGAATAATAATAGCAATATTATTAATAAATTAAGTGACAATTATTACAATAAAGTAACTATATAATATTAAAAAGTCAATATTAATTTTCAAACAAAAATTTAATTTATAAGTACAGACAGGCGAAGTTACAAACAGTATATACTGACAAAATGTAACAATTACAATATACAGCCTACCACACGATACAAACATTTATTGTAAAAAAATAATTTATAATATACAAAAATACTAAACTTATGCACACAACAATATGACATTATAATGACATATACGATAATATAATAAAAATACATGAGAATATAAACATCGCTCATATAAACATCGCACAAGGCAATATAAAAAAAGCACAAAAATACATAACAAAACTAAACAAAGATTAAAAGTACACAACATTATAAACAATGTACAAAAATATATTTCAATCTTTGTTATTCTCAGTTTACTAAATCTTGTATCTTATCTCAGATGTTAGGTTCTAGAGACTTTTAGTTAACATTCAACAGTGTCATTAACTAAAGTAAGGCAAACATTTAATCTATAATTCATGGGTCTGATCTTTTTACTTCTCCCCAGAATAAAGCATAGTTATTTGCAAAGAAATCTTACTCTAATTTGACTCTTAATATCAATATAAATATATATATATATATATATATATATATATATATATATATATTTATTTATTTTTTACAATCGAGGTTATTTACAAATAGTTAAAAACTAATCTTAAGTAAATACCATGAAAGAGCATTAATAATACAAATAATAATGATAAAAATAATGATGATAAATTATAAGAATAATAAGAAAATTAAATGATAATAAATCAATATCAATTTTAAAACAAAAATTGAATATAATGCACAGACAGAAAAGTTACAAACAGTTATGTACTGACAAAATGTAACAACCTACCATGTAACTAAAACAATAACTGCAAAAAAAAGTAACAATGATTTAATAAATATAAGTCTTAATATCAATAATCATATAAATAAAAGTAATATAAATATTTCATTAAAAAATAACAATAAATAAACAAACAAAAAATTTTCAGTAATACTCACAAATAAAAACGTGTCACCCACTTACACACAAACATTTAGTCACAAAAAGTATAGAGTTTTCATAATAAATGACAATATTAAACTAAAAAAGTAAATCATATCAAGCAAACACATATAGTCTTTCAAAAATAATAAAATTTAAAAAATATTCTTTTTCCTTTCTTCAAAAATGGAGCAATTTTTATATATTTTTTTAAGTCTTTTAAATTACTTTACATTTTCGAATGTTTTTTTTCTTTTAACTTTGGATTTTTGTCTTTCCTTTTTCTTATCTCATTTTTTTCTTTCGTTAATTTGTTTAATTTGGTTTTTAATTTTTTTTTAGTTTTTGCTTTTTTATCTTCTTTTTTTTTTTTTAATTCTCTTTATTTTTATTTCATTTATTTTTCTTATTTTTTTCTATTTTCTTTATCTTTCCCTTTTTTTTTTCAATAAATATGATGCTTAAATATAATGATTATACTCTACCTGACAGTTAAACAGATTAACCCATTGTTAAATATCGAAATCACTCTAGCTTCCAATGCTAAAGTTAATTCTCAATTAAACACTTCCACAGTTTATGCTCCAGACAAGATTTCCATCATAGTCTTAAAAAAGTGTTAACCAGAACTCTCTTCAATTTTTGTTAAACTTTTAAAAAGTGCAAAATAAATGGTTCCAATTTTTCAAAACTCCAGAAAACACTTTGACCTCTCCAACTATCCTACGATTAGTCTTCACTCTGTTATTAGTTTCTTTATGTAAAGGTTTTGAGGTTATTAAATTATTTCCTTATAACTGCACTAGTGAAGTTGTTCTTGAAGGCCTACACTCCTCTTTATTTCAAGTAACTTTAAAGGTACCACAAGCTTCTATCCTTTGCTCCTGTATTGTTTCTAATCTACAATAACAATCTTCATGAAATCTAAAGTGGCTCTATTTGCTGACAACTCCACTTTATACTCTTGTCTTGACAAAAAAATCTTCACTTTTTAATTGCTTAGAACAAGTAGCCAATTTTAAATCTGATCTCTCTTCTGTAACAGATTAAGGCTTTTTTATTTTTTTTTTAAACATCTTTGCTTCCAACAAGGCTGCAAGCAACCACTAATTAGAGTTGGAAGTTACTGAAAGAGAAAAGATGAAGATTGTAGAGCACTTAGGTACAGTCACAGAAAAAGAATGACACTTAATTGAATGACGAGTAACACGAGAATGAATTTTAGTAGATGGCGCAAGAGACGCTAGCTCTTTAAAGCAGTGCCCATTATAGTATTTGTAGAAAAGCGAAAGAGAAGCAACATTACGACGATGTGATAATGGTTGGAGGTTGGCTGCAAGGGTAAGTCCAATTATGTTAACAATGCGTTTTTGCACCTTGTCTAAAAGAGAAAGGGCATCATTAGAAAATCCGCCCCAGATATAGCTGGGGCAGATTTTCTAATGATGCCCTTTCGTTAACAGTATTCCATACAAGGTCGAAGGTGTTTCAGAAACAGTATTCCATACAAGGTTGAATTTGAGATTTATAGAAATAGAGAATAGAATCCGGAGTAAGAAAGTGTCAAGCTGGATAAAGAGATGCAACCCTAGCAGATGCTAATTTTGCAATGGATTTGATATATTGTTTCCAAGAGCAATCGGAAGTAAAAGTTAATCCAGAAGATGAGGGGTAGATGACTCATCGAGTAAATTATCGTTCATAAATTTAGGAACTGAGTGTATATCAGAGAGTGTTGGCTTCTTATCATGACAAGAATAAATGGTAGTATCATCAGGCAACAATGCCACCTTAGATGTGAGAATATATGGAAGATTATTAATGTAAATTGAAAAGAGTATAGGGCCAAGGATTGAACCTTGAGGAACCCCAGAAGATACAGAATAAAAGAAGAGTGTTGTCCATCGAGGACAACTTTAATACTACGATTGGAAAAAAAGGATTCAATAATCTTAAGGATGTTACCAGGTACACCGTAAGAAGAAAGCTTATGGAATAGACTAGCATGCCAAACCTTATCAAAAGCTTTAGAAATGTCATGAAGGATAGCCTTAACCTCTTCACATCTATTTAATGCACAATAAAACCTTTCGGTTATTACTGTTAGCAAATCAGCTGTAGAACGAGAAGATCGAAATCCATTATGATGATCAGAAATTCAGTTATTAGATTCAAGATAATAGATTAAGTGTTTGTTAATTAAAGGTTCAAAAACATTGCTTATGATAGGAAGAAGACTAATGGGTTGGTAGTTTGACAAATCAGATTGCTCTCCAGAATTTTTGAAAATAGGGATAACAGATGCCGCTTTCTAGCAGGTTGGGAAACAAGTTTCTGAGCACTTGTTGAATAGTTTTAAAAGTATAGATGACAGCTACGGAGAACACTTTTGCAAGACTATAACAGGTATGTTGTCCAGATCACAAACTGTAAAAGAGTCTAAGCAGGAAATCACTTTAGATACAGAAGCTGGAGTGATACAAATGTCAAGCAATGGATCAACCTGTTTGTTGGCAATATCAGGAAGAACGCAGCTAGTGGAATCAAGAGATGATATTGATGAAAAGTTTTTAGCAAACAATTCAGCTTTGTCTTTAGGAGAGGTGACAAAGTCTGAACCATACAAGAGAGGTGGAATAACAGATTTGCCCTTATTATTGATACTATTAAAGATTCTCCAGATGTCACAAGAGCCTAATTTTTGTGATGAAATATGAGATTTCATGACCTGAGAATAGCGGGCTTTGGCGTTAGACAAAACCTTTTTACAATCATTTCTAGCAGTAAAAACAGACGTCTGTTTTCTTGAGAATTGTTTTGCTGATTGATATGGAAGTAATGGTTTCGATTGGCAATTGCAGCAGCACGATGTGAGGAAAACCATGGCGAAGAGTGAGGCTTGACCTGGAATTGTTGAGAGGGAATAAAAGATTCCATGCCTGAATCCATGAAGTTTTGTAAGAAGCACATTTGTCAACAGGAAGATGAAGATTTCTACCCAAGGGCCATCACAAAGAAAATTATGGAAGGAGTCCCAGCAGCTTTAAGGTAATTGTGAGAGGTACGATGATAGGGGGATTCAAATGATGAAGAAGAATGAGATAATAGTTTTAGAGAGATCAAACTGTGATCAGAAGCACCTAAGGGTGAATGTGGAGAAACTGAGTACTGACTAGGATCAGAAACAAGTCGAGTAGAGAAAGTAAATGATTCGGGTTATCTGGAAACCAAGCTGGAAAGTTGACTGCTTGAGTTAGGGATTGAGAAAGGCAAAAGTTGTGGGGTTTAATACCTGCGTGGGGTTTAATACCTTGGCTCTAGTGTCACTGACACTAGAGCCAAGCTATTAAGTGTGATGAGCATTAAAGTCACCAACAACAACAATATTAGCTGATGGATAAAGAGAGAGAGCTTGGTCAATATGATCAGAAATAACATCAAAAAGAGTGCAGTTTTGAGATGAAGGAGAGCGATATAGAACAAAGTGAAAGGCGGTAGAGTGAAGTGGTGCTAAAAGAAAGCACATGAAAGAATAGTCTGTGTTTCCCGACAAATGGGTGAATTGTTACGAATGTAAATGCCCAGGCCAAGCATGTGGCTATTGGAGTCTTTATGAATTAAAGTAAGATAACCATCAACACTAAGATCACAAGATGAGACAGCTGAACTCAAATTAGTCTCCCAAAGAGCAAGTAGGTCTGGTGAACTTTGCAAGAGATAAGACTTAACAGAAGAAAAGTTACTTCGAAGACCACGAATATTGATGAATGATAGGTTTAGAGAACTTGGTGATGATGATGGTTTTTTATATTTTATAGTTTTTGGTACTTTATTCATTTTTAAATTTGTTAAAGAACTTGACTCAAAGCATAGATAGTACTCAGAACACTGTTTAATACCCCAAGCAATTGCCTCATTACTATCAATAAACCCTAAGCTGTAACAAAGGACTCCAAATGTGGCCTTGACAATGCACACCAAAAGTACAAACAGGGACACCATCCATTAATACTTTGATATTTTTCAGCTGTTGATGGAATCAGCCTCTCTGAGAGCTACCACAGAGTTCGGGAAACCTGACTACCAGCAAGCCTCAGAACCATAAAACTGAGTTTTAGAGCTGTTCCCTCATTAGGAGATAATAGAATGAGTGCCTAGTCATAAAAACAGAGACACAAGCAAAACCCATGCATTGAGTCAAGTAGATCCAGCATTCAACATCCTAAATTGGAAGCAATGTATTAAAAATACATCTGCGCTAACATAATAGATGAAGGAGGGGTGCGAGGCTGGTCAACAGATAGAATCTATTTACCTCTTAAGTGGTAGTTAAGATTGCAATGGCTCATAGATTTATATTCTGGACCTAAAATCTAAAAATTTTGTTAGATAACAGAACTCATTTACTGCAAAAAATTTTGCAATATTGTTGGTATTCGTATATTGACAAATAACAACCCTTTTACCCTTAGACAAAGTTTAAACGCAGATTGTAAATCTAAATAGACCTGCTTTATCTGTCAAGCTTGAGCCACTCTCCCAATGTTTTAAGGCTGCATTTTTTTCTTTTTTTTTACAAATACAGTTATGATCCATGCTCAAACTAGCTATCATCTCTATAACGATAAACCAAAACTCATTCTTGCTTGGCTTTTAATTCAACAAGTTGCATCCTTTTACTGTATCTGTCCTTTCATGCTATAAAAACTTATTAATTCAATTTTTTTTCCTTGAACATCAAAAAAACCATATAACTCTTACCCATCTTCATGTTGTCCTTTTTTATACAACTTACATTTTTTTAAGTCTTAAGTTATACGTTTCCTAGTATTTTAACTTATTCTCTTTTTTAAAGTGACTTATAACTTAATTGTGGTCGCTTGCAATCTTGTTGGAAGTAAATTAGAGTTTAAAAATATATGAATGTAATAAATAGTAAATGGAAGCATAAAATTATAATATATAAAGTATTATGTAAATAATACATAAGTATTATATAAGTAATATATGAAGTTTTTTTTCTAGCCCCGGCTATCAACCCTCTTCTAAATCTTATAACTTTGCCGGGGCCTGGGCCCCAGTCACTTTCTATATACATGGGCATGGCCCATATGCACTCTGCACCAAGGTTTATTTTCATTTGGTCACATATGTAGCGTCCTCTCTTTCTTTACTTTTATCTCATTTTTCACAGTTTTTTACATATTCTTCAACATCTTGACAGTAGCCAGCCCACCAAGCTTCCAACTTTAATCTACATCAAGTTTTCATTGTGCCACAATATATGTCATCATGGATTTGATGAACTTCCTTCTCATTGTTTTAAAAAGTACAACAAGATCGCCATTAAATACAACTGTATTTTCAATAGTCAATTTATTCCTATTAGATTTATAAGGTCTTTCTGCCACAGAGCACCTGCTCCAATTATTTTTGCTAATTCTGGTTTTGATACCCATCAATACTCTATCACTTTCTGTTTCTTTTAGTATCTGCTCAAGATTCACAATATCTTGCTCTAATAAGTGTATAAAGGTTTCTCAGTCCTTTTTTTTATCTTGTGGTAGAAAAGACATCTCGATCTTGTGGTAGAAAAGAGATCTCGATAATGCATCAGCATGAGGAATGTTTTCTCCCTTTTTATAGCTTATTTTGTAGTCAAAGCCATCATTCGCAGGGCCTGTCTTAAAATTCTAGCAGATGTCTCTTTAGACAGTTTTTTATTACAATCAAATATAAACTCTAATGGTCTGTGATCTGATATCAATTTAAATTTCCTACCTAACAAAAAATGCCTAACTCTGTGAGTAGACCATACAATAGTCAATGCTTCTCTCTCTATATTAAATATCTTATCTTAGCCTCTGATAAAGATCATGAGAGATACAATACATGATGACTATTTTGTAAAAGTATTCCAGATATAGCTCTTTCACTGACATCAGTTGTTAATTCTATATCTTGATTGATGTCATAAACTTTTACCATAGGTTCTTCGCAAAGATTCTTTTTTAGCAACTCAAATGCATGTTGATGTTCTTTCCTCCACTCGAATGTAATTCCTTTCTTCCTTAAATTATTCAAAGGTAAAAAAATTTCAGCATATTTTTCAGTTTGTCGACCATAAAAGTTTACTAGTCCTATAAAGGACTCAAGATTTATTTTGAGTATTCTTGACCAAATTACAAACCAGGGTAATTTCCTTTTCTGACAATTTGTATCCTAAAAATGAAAGACTTTTTGTTTCATTCACTGATTTTCTTTTATTTGTACTCATCCCAGATTCTTTTTATTAGCTCAAATTTTACTCAAATTTGATTTAAGCTCTTTAGCATTTTTACCACCAACACATATATCATCTTGAAATATAATCATATTGGGAATTATATCACCAACAACAGATTCTATTGATCTTTGGAATATCGCAGTTGCAGTTTTTATTCCAAACAGTAAATATGTCCTTAACAATCCAAAAAGAGTATTAACTGTTGTTATTTCTTGTGCCTCTTTGTCCATTCTTATTTGATGATAAGCTCCCTTGAAATCAAATTTAGCAAAATATTTCATTCTTGTCATTTTATGAAATACAGTCTCAATATTTGGAATAGGGTATAAATCTGAGCATATCTTTTGGATAACACTTATTTTGTAATTGCACATATGCACAAATCTCCATCTGTTTTTCTAACAACCACAAGTGGTGAAGCCCATTTGCTTCCACCAGGAGGGACCCTTTGGAGCAACCCTTGCTGTATCATTTCATTGAGTTTATCTATCACTAATGTTCTTATGTGAATAGGAAGAGGTCGAGATTCAAAATAAGTTGGTTGTTTGCCATTTTTTAACAGTATATTTGCTTTGTAATTAATTAAATGCCCATGAACATTAGGTTCTATACTATTAACTAATTTTGTTGCATTAATATTTAATATATCCATGCGACAATAATTCGTGCAATATTCATTTTAGACTCCAAATTTGCCTCAAATTCGCCAATGACTTTAATAATTGAAGAGCAGTTTTCCAAAACTTGTTAAGTCCATTTTTTCATCTGAATTCGTATCATGACTTACTAAGTTTTGGAAAAATGTCAATATTTTGTACTTACTTTATATTGCCATATAACAAGTTTTGCATGAAACGGTTTTATTCATTAAATAGACATCAGAGAGAATTTCCAGAAAAATGAGTTATCTCATTTTTTTCATTTTTTGACTTAACCACTTTTGGAAAACTGCTCTTCAATTGTACCATCAAATTGTTTCAGTTGGAGATTCAGTTTTAAATTTAAGTTTAGAAATTAGTTCCCAAAAATTTTTAGGTATGATTATGACCTGACTTCCGGTATCAACTTGCATTTTTATATTGTAATCATTTATTTTTACATAAATCTCTAAGTTTGCATTATTCATGTTAATGGAATATGCATTAGCATCATCGATCTTTATTTCCTCTACTTTTCTTTCATACTTAATGTTTGCTTTTCATTCATTTTTAAAGTGGTTCAATTTTCCACATTTTTTACAACTTTTCCCAAATGCTGGGCACTTTCTAGGTAGGTGCTGAAGGCCACAATATTTGCATTTAATTGTTTTTTCTTTATTTTTATGAATAATATTAACTGAAGGTAGATCTAAGTTGTTTTCAATGTTGCTTTGTATGCTAAAAGAAGATATTTATCAATCTCAATTTTTTTAAATACATTAACATAAATACAAAAATTCAAAACAAAACAGTTTAAGCAAAAAAGATTTTAATTATTAGAAAAGTTTTTTTATATCCTCTATACAATGTTATATAAATGGATTTTCTTTTTTTTTTGCCTCCACAGCAGCACCTTTTATAGTAGCAGGACTGTCTTTCGAAATTTTTTGTTTATTAAGTTTCAGACGATAATTTTTTTTCAAAATATCCTCAGCTTGTTAGGACTAACTACCTGAACACATTAATAACATAAGTATCTCTATCATGACATGCTCAACAAATTTCTCCAAGTGTTTTGATGTTTTTAATTTTAACTTTTTTTTAAAATTCTCTTGTTATAGTATATATCTTTATATATGTTATGTTATATAATATTTAAAAACTTCCAAAGTGTTTTGTTTTATATTTTGAAAAAATCAAAAAAGATTTAAAAAAAGAAACAAGGTGCCAGTGGTAGGGTTTGAACTACAGCGCTTTGCTTCAGAAACTCTGCAAGCTAGCCACTTCAGCCACTAAAGTGTATTGATTTTGAAAGGTTTTAAAGCTATATAATAAACAAAAAACTTCATAAAACGGTAAATAAATTCCTTAAATCAAAATTAACGAGATGCATCAGTACAGTTTTCAAGTAAAAGTAAAGCAGTAAAACTTGATATATGTTTTAATATGTTTTAACATTGCATAATTTGAAGTTTGCTCAAGTTAGATATTTGAATACACTTTCATTCACATTTTCTTATAAAAAAAGTGCTGCGACTCTTCATCACTATCAACTCGGTTGCAATGACTGCCAAGAGTTCTGTGTCAAACATGCTAAAAGGGACACTAAGTTTTGCATTACATTTTTTTGTATATATGTGTGTGTGTGTGTATATATATATATATATATATATATATATATATATATATATATATATATATATATATATATATATATATATATATATATGTATGTATATATATATATATATATATATATATATATATATATATATATATATATATATATATATATATTATATATATATATATATTGTGTGTGTGTATAAATTAAATAAAACCACAAAAAATAAATATATTTTTCATTTTATTTATGTTTTATTTATAATAGATATCGAATGAAGTTGTTGATCATAAATTATCTGATTTATTGACTAGTAAAAATTTAAAGCAAAAACAAAATGAAAAAAACAAATCATTTGAGAATGAGTTAGATAACGATCAAGCTTTCCTTCGATCAGAGTCAAACAGCTCGTATTTTGAAATATACAAAACAAAAATGAAGCAGATAAAAGCTGCAGGATTGCAAGCTGATATTAATGTTCTTCAAAATGTTCTCCCTATGAATAATAGATCAAACTTCCACTCTCCTGAAATGCTTAAAAATACATTGAAAATCGAATCATACTCAAGATCATTTGTCACAAGTCCCAATTTTAATATATCACCTGTTAACTGTGGAGTCTCTTTGTCCCCTTTAGGTTTTTTGTCTACTGGAAGAAGCAATGCCCACTCTGATAAACAAGGTAATGTTTTATAATTATGCTCAGTTTTTAATTTCTTATTAAATTAAAACTAAAACCATACAGAGCATAAATAATGGGTTTTAAGTATTAATTTTTTGAAATTGTTCTAGATAAAAAACATAATGACCAACCTGACTCAAGCCAAAGCTAATTCTTTTTTTAACCCTGGGTTTAACTCATTTATTAAACAAACTTTATTATATTTTTGTTTATATTTTTATAATATTTTTTGCTACATTGCTATTTTTTTAAAAATTTTCTTAAAATAACGAATTGAATTGTATCATAAAAAAAAAGTTTATAAAAATATTAAAAGAGAAGAAAATAAACTAATCAACAACTTTTTTTAATGGCTATCATTCAATAAATTAAAAAAAAAAAGTGATTTGATTAGCTCGAATTGATCAAATTATTGAAGTTTGTTCAAGTGTAAAAACCTTCATTATTTATCATGTAATAAGTCTTGCGTAGAAACTGCTTTTATCAATAATCAGAATTGAGATAAACCTGTTGCTTGAGGTTTAAAGTAGCAGTGAAGTAAAGTAGTGATGTACTGATTGCACATTTTTGGCCGATGACAAAAAAAGACTGATACCAATAATATAACTTAAATATTACAGGTCAAATCAGGATTGAGATCACATAATCACACAGCTACTGGTATTATCTAATTAAGTATAACCTGGCATATGTCTCATAATATGTTGTACAATTCTAACTTAAAATACACCTTGTCTTGGGGTTTTTGACTGAATTTAGGCTAGAGATGGTGTTTTGATAAAAATATTTGTCTTGGGCAGATGTTAACATCCAGCTACTGTCTTGTAGAAAACTTCCTGGGCAAAAATTTTAGGGGTAAGCTGAAAATTTTTTTAGGCCAGTCTTACTCCTTTTTTATTAATAGACTGGCATTGATTCTCAACTATATTAATGATCTTTCCAATAATCTTACCTCTAAAGTGGTTTTTTCTAGATGAAACAAGCATATACTTTGGTCAAAAAAGTTATGAAAATTTAATTGCTTAGAAAAAACATCCAATCTTGAGTGTGATCTCTCTTCTAAGACAGCATGTTGATCCTGTTTTCTTTTCTTCATTCCATTCTAGAGCTTTATAAATCTCTTATTCATCCTTCTATGGAATACTCTTGTCATATTTGGGTTCTTTTAATTGTGCTCATTCATCTTTAGACATAATCCAAAAACATATTATTAATGTAGTTGGACCTGCTCTAGCTCCCAAGCTTGTGCTTCCGTCCCATTTGTCATATGATTGCATCTTTTTCTATTTTCTACAACTACAACTACTACCATGATGGCTGCTTAAGTGATGTACATCTCTCAAATATCTCTTGTTCAATCCCAAAGCTCAATTTGTTTCAACTCAAAACTCTTGTTCTACTTAAACTTAATTTCACATGACTCATCATTTAGCAAAGTTGCATTCTTTTACTGTAACTGTTCCATCATGCTCAAAAAACTTTATAAAATTTGTTTTTTACCTTAAGCACAATATTTAGGAGTCCTGTTTTCATGTTTTCAACACTAATGCAGTTTACAGTTTTAAAAGCCTTCTCTCAACCGTTTTATTTTTATTTAAATTTCTTCTTTGCTTTCTGTTAACTACCAATTTTACATGCTATTGATTGCAGTCTTTTTTATTAAAAATATATATTAAATTGAATAATTTTGTCTTAAAAATAAAAAGTATACCTATATTATATATAAAGAGTGTTTGTTTAATCTATAACTATTTTCATAATGCAGGATTAAATTTTTTTTTAAAAGCAATCGTTTAGAAAATCAGTAAGTTAATAAATAAAAGGTCAATGCAATAGCGATACCAATTGTGTAAAAAGCGGCTGATTAAGCCAATACCTATGCTGATGCCGATTAATAGATACATCTCAAAAGTAAAATTAAAATTTTTTAAAAATACTGTCTTTATTGGTGAAAAGCTGACATCTGATTGTGTTTACCATGTTTCTCAATTTCTCAAAAATTTTATGAAATCTCAATATTGCCAGTATTTTTTGTCACTTTCCATAGCCCTAATCTAAGCATAATATTTTCAAAACCAGCTTTAAAGTGATCTCCAAATGCCTAGACAATTTGTGTTCATATTAAAGAGAATTTTTGTGGAATTTTTTTGATTAAAACTAGGTTGTTTTTTTTTTGGTGAATTGGTAACCCTAGGTGAATTTTTTTGATTAAAACTAGGATTAAAACCTAAAATTCTGACTAAAATGGAGAAGGCAAACTTTGTCTAAAACTAAGTCTAAACTTTGTCTAAAAGTTAGTTTTCTTGGTATACATTTATTATTTTGTTTTAATCAAATAAAAATTCAGCCTAAACATTTTTTTTAAACATTCTCTTTGATATGAATACAACTTGTTTTGGCAATTTAGCAGGGTGGCCAGCAACCTGGAAAACCTAAAAAAAAGTCAGGGAAATTCTAAATTATGTTAAAAAGTTAGGGAAAAGTCATGGAATTTATTGAATTTTGCAAAAGTCATGGCAATTTCAGGGAATTTTAATGGATTCAGTAACGATATAAATATATATATATATATATATATATATATATATATATATATATATATATATATATATATATATGTATATATATATATATATATATATATATATATATATATATTGTTTCTGGGTAAAGTTGTTTGAATTTTCTTTGTTATTTTTTTATTGCTACATTTGTTAAATTTACATTGGTAAGTCAGGGAAATTTCATTTTAGTTAGGGAAAATTAAATCAAAAGTTGTCTGGCCACCCTGTTTAGGATCACTTTAACCTGGGTCAAATCTCTGGTCAATAATTTTTAGTCACTACTAATTATATTGAAGCCTCAGAAACCAGTGTGAGTTATTTTACACTAAACTAAGTTACTTGCTTTTATTAGTGTCTATTACTATATAAACAGCATTTTAAATAACATTTTTAGATCATGACCAACAAATAAAAATAAAGCCTACTTTAGTTCGATCTGCTTCAAGCAAAAGAAATACAAGTGCTTCACTTAAAAAAGAGGTTAAGCTTGTTTTTTTTGTTGGGCATATTACGATAATTTTTTATTGTTTTACTTTTTTTATTACATTTGTTGCATTGTGCTATATTATTTTAAATTTTATTTACTTTTAATTATTATTATTTTAAAATTTCATTTATTTTTATTTGCTACTATAAATTTTTATATAATGCAGATACTCCAGATAACCCTCAAATTTTTTTTTTTCTCCTAATGATGATGTGTTAGTTTTTAATTGTGTGATTTTGTTTTTTCGGTTTCAAAATATATTTATCAAAATAAATTTTGAATTTTTTTCTTCTTTTTGTCAAAGGACCTTCTTCAAGTTGATGATCTTGCTCACACACTACCAAAATGTCGAAGTCAGTTGCGTCGGTATACTTATTTCTTTATCATTCTTTTAATAATTTTAAATAATAATTCTATTGGTTTATCTGAATAAATTTCTCAATCACTGTTTTAGTTATATGTATTTATATTGTACATTAGTTATATGTATCTATATTGTACAATACATAATTAAAAATTATTTTTTGTTAAAATTAAATGATTATTTCTATTGTATTAAGTAGTATTTTTTTTAAATAAAATATTTCAAGTATGTAGATGGTTTGAAAATTGTTTTCCAAATTCTACAACATTAAATGTTCACAAATTTGTAAATTGTTAAAAATTTGTGACAGAATGTGTCAAGACATAAAAATGTGTAATTTGTATTATATGTTTACAAATTTTGTATGACTTAACTATGTATATAGTTTATAATATACCTATATTAATATGAATTTTTATTGAAATTCGTTCAAAATTTCGCACCCGTTTTAGGAAAGGGTTGTATCTCCAAAATGCAAAAAAAAACATCGTATTCTCTGATACATCTCTTTTCTATAATGGTTTTCAACACGATGGCATATACGCCTTTTTTTTTAAACTATTTATAACTCATTAATTATAAATAATCTAATCATAATACTTTAAGATAACATGGACAATATTCCATAGTTTATACTGTCCAAATTTCTCATTTTTGGCAAAAATTGACATACCTTCCTTTTCTATAACGGGTGCGATTTGTACAAATGTACAAATTTCAGTGGTTCCTCAAGGTTCTATACTTGACCTTATACTCTTTTTAATTTACATGAACAATTTCCCAGAAATTCTCACATCTAAGATGGCATTGTTCGTTGATGATTCTACCATTTATTCTTATCTTGATAAAAAACCAACACTCTGTGATTGCTCAGAGGGGATATTTGAGCTTGAAAAGGATCTCACTTCTGCTACAGCATTGAGCTCTCAGTGGCTGGTAAACTTTAAATCAGATAAAACTCAATTTTTTTCAGCTAATCATAATTGCAATAATCTAGATCTTCCTATATTTATGAACGATAATGTACTTGATGAGTCATCTACCCTTTGTCTTCTAGGATTAATTCTTATTTCTGATCTTTCCATAAAACCATATATCAAATCCATTGCAAAATTAACATCTGCTAAGGCTGCATCTCTTCATCATGCTTGCCATTTTCTTACTCAGAATTCTATTCTTTATCTCTATAAATCTCAAATCCGTCCTTATGTGGAATACTAATGCCATATCTAGGGCAGATCTTCCAACGATATCCTTTCTCTTTTAGACAAGGTGCTAAAATGCATTTTTAACAAAGTTGGACCTGTTCTTGCAGCCAACCTCCAACCATTATCACATTGTTGTAATGTTGCTTCTTATTCGCTTTTCCATAAATACTGTAATGGGGACTACTCTAAAGTGCAGCTAGTGTCTCTTGTGCCACCTTCTAAAATTCATTCTTGTCTTACTCGTCATTCAATTAATTCTCATCCTTTTACTGTGACTCTGTGACTGTGAATTATTATCTTTCTCTATTAACTTTATCTTTTCTCTTCCAGTAACTTCCAACTAATAGTGATTTGCTTGCAGCCTTGTTGGAAGTGAAGATGTTAAAAAAAAAAATCTAAAATTGTATAATTGTTGTATATGTATATGTTGTTAAGTTAAACATAACATTATGTTTGTTATATTGTATAATATAATTAAGTAATTTATTATTAACTGTTATTAATTATGCCATTTTACAATTCTGTAAATATAATAGAACATGATGTCAGACGCAAATAACAAAAAGGCCAGAATATATTATTGCTTTCAGGCTTAATATGTTTTCCAACAGAAAGAAAAACTTTCACTAAATCACAGCACTGTGTTTTGGCTGTACTTACATAAAAAGTTGCAACAATTACTGTATTTTGGTAATACACACTAAAAACTAAAGGTAGAAATTTTTAGTTAAGGTAGGATATGTGATATACCCTTAGTAAGGTATAATTTTCTACCTTATAAGGTAGAAAATTATACCTTTAAGTTAGAAAGTTGTATGAAAAATAATTGTTTTTAATATAATTTTCTACCTTAAAAGGTAGAAAATTATACCTTACTAAGGGTATATCACATATCCTACCCTAAGGTAGAAATTTCTACCTTTTTTTTTTAGTGTGTAGTTACTGAGTGTATATATCTGAGTGTATATATTTATAAAATAATGTAAATCAACCTTTGTGTGTGTGTGTGTGTGTGTGTGTGTGTGTGTGTGTGTGTGTGTGTGTGTGTGTGTGTGTGTGTGTGTGTGTGTGTGTGTGAAAATATATATATGTATATGCATATATATATATATATATATATATATATATATATATATATATATATATATATATTTATATATAATATATGTATATATATTTATCTACATACACTTACACATGTATAAAATATAACATGAATTTCATTTAAAAATTAAATTATATAAAAATTGTATTAACTTTAAGCACTTATGCTGGTTTTTTTGTTATGAAATTCACACATGATAGTGCGTTCCACTTTAAAGATATGATTAATGTTTAGGATTTCTGGAAACATGGGTTCTCCATTTCCTTTACGTCCTACTATACATAGAACACCATCAGGACGCATGTCAGGAAAGTATGTTTTTGAAATTGAACATCAGAGTGATTCATCAAATCTTGAAAATATGAAAATGTTAAGCATCTCATCGCCAGCTATATCAGACAATGCATTTGCTCAAGAAATGATCTCAGAGAAAGATACTATCTTTGATAGGAATATGAAATCTCCATTTATCAAAACACCAAAAGCAAGAATTATGAAATCCCCAATAAATAGCATAAATAATGAAACCGACTTAACTGACAGAAAGTATTTTAAAAACTCTATGGATCAATCATTAAAAATGCAAAGCACTTTTCAAGATAGTAATACTGATAATAACAACAATACTGCTTCATTTGATACTGATGATGTTAATACTCAGAACTTTATAAAGTCCTTAAGTGTTAAGAAAACTAGATCAAAAAATCACAACCTTTCAAAACAAGACCAAAAGTTACACAAAAAACACAAAGGAAAAATTGAACAACAAGAATTAAGAATGCAAGAGGAGGTAAGATTGTGGAAAGAGAGTGAGGAGCAGAGAAAAGAAGAAGATAAGAAATATATACTGGAAGACATCAAGAAAAGTTATGTAGTAAAAAAAGTTCCAAAAACAAAAGAAAGAATAGAAGTCAAAGATGTTGCTGATGCTTGTATGGAAAATTTAGTTGAACAGATAGATTTGCACAGAAATGTTGAGAAAAAAGATTTTTCTAACAACTTAAATTGTTTGAATACTTCACTGGATTCGCGTGATAGTTCAGGTTAGAATTTTTTTTTAACTTTTTTAAATATAAACAATAAATTTTACATATATTGCAGCAAAAAATATATATATATATATATATATTTAAACAATTTTAAAATGTATTCTACAAAATTAAGTGCTCAATGTTCTTAAAAGAACAAAGCAGTTATATATTAGTAGAAAGTCACTTAACAAAAATTTTTTCATTTTACAATGTGTTTCATCAATAAAGACTCATCAATGCATTTCTGATGAGTCTTTATTGATGATTTCTACTAATATATATATATATATATATATATATATATATATATATATATATATATATATATATATATTTATTTACATATATATATATTTATTTACATATATATATATATATATATATATATATATATATATATATATATATATATATATATATATATCTATATATATATATATATATATATATATATATATAGGGTTTATTGCCCAAATAAAAAGCACATCAAGAAAGTCTTTGCAGCTTATTGAAAACCAGCTTGTAACAAGAGATCTGCCTAGGTAGTTTTTAACTGTATTATTGTATAAATTAAACTGTTATATAGATATGTTTTATATTAAACTGTTATATAGATATGTTTTATATTAAACTGTTATATAGATATGTTTTATATTAAACTGTTATATAGATATGTTTTATATTAAATATGTTATTTAAATCTTTTTTTTGTTTATAGCAGTTCTGTGCATTTTTTAAATTTATGTTTGTTTTGTAATTTATAGTTGCTCTCCTGTTGAAGGTAAAGTTGATGAACCAGACACTTTACAAAATGATGTGTCATCCATTACTATTGCTTTGCAGCTGCTAAAAAGTAGTCAAGAAGAATGGTATATTTTTTGGAAAAAAAATTAGCTCTTTTATTATTTAAAATTATTTAACTGTTTAACAATAAACTATCAAAAATCAACTTACCAATCATTGGAATAAATGAAAATTTTAAATAAAATATAAAATATATCGTTGTTAAATGTCTTACCCTAAAATATATCGTTGTTAAAGGCAGTTATCAATTAAAAAGTTAGTGAAATTCATTGAAATTTTTTGTCATAAAAGTTCATTACGATTAAACATATTTAATATTTCACGTTTATAATATACAAAAAAATATGTATATATAAATAAAAAAAATATTGTATTTACTGTCATGCAAGTTTATTGTTATTGTTTAAACTATTTGGAAAAGCCGCATTTAAAAGTGGCATACACAATTAAAATAGATCCAAGTATCAAGCTTATTCATTCAAAGTTTAAGAGCAAACAATTGTATTGTAATAAAATGATGCAAAAGAATTTTTGGAAGAAAAAAAATGTACGCACAACTTTACAGGCAATTATTTTTTTTAAATGTCAATTTTTTTGGCCAAATTTTTCATTCTCAATAAATTCACAAAATTTATTTATTTTTATGTTATATTGAGACCTCATTTTTTAATATAAAAAACAAGTGAATTGAAAATATTTCTTGATTAAAAGTTTGTCATCTTACTTCTTAGTTTAATTATCTATTTTCTTGAGGATGAGGTTAGGTTTCTTATGCCCACATTTAACTTTCTGTTTTAGGTTTTTCAAGACTATGAAGAAATTTTTTTAATGGAAAATAAAGAAAGAGAAAAAAAATAATTTAATTAAGGTGTCCAAGTCATTATGTCAATATGTTCAAGTGAAGAAAAAGGAAATAAGAATTTATATGTAAAAAATATTAACGAATGAGATTTTTGACAAAAATGTAAACATTAATGGAAAGAAAAAGTTAATTGGTTTACAAATCATTTTCTCAAGACAAATTCTCAAGAGTCTAATTTTAATATTACTCATTCACTGTAAACACTTTATACTTGTAAGGCTCTTTTTTAAATGTTGTTAAGTAAAGAATATTTTGTGAAATTCTTATGGTACTAATGGCAGCTGCAATATTTACAGACCACATTGGCACCGTAATTAAAAAAAGAATTAGTTGAATGTTTAAAGAGTTGCAGATTTTACTGCATTCTCAGTGATGTAAAAAATATTTATCTGAACAGGATTTAATTTTTAGTTTTTATTTTGTTGTTTAGGTTTTATTTTGTTATTTTAAAAAGTTGAGTTTTTATCTATTGAAATAGCTGAGAATTCTTATGCAGTAGGGTTGAAAAAATGTATGTTAGCTTTTACAAGAGTTGTTTGTAAAAAGTGTCATTGTTTATAAACATCTTTTAGTTGTAAATCTTGAAGGAGCTTTTTTTTGTGCATTTAGTAATTTTGCTTGGTGTTATTAACTGGCCATAAATGTTACATTTGGCAACAAAGCTATCTGTGATTATCTGTTGATTATTTTTCAAATTTATCTAATTTGAGGTTGAGTGTGATTTGTATAATATATTTTCTTAATAGATAATAATAAAAACATATATATTTCCTATCATGAGAAAAAATTAAAAAGAATCTTTTAAAATTTGGAAAATTATATTTGGCAAAACCAAATTTGGTCAAGGAATCCCAAAGAATTCTTGATATATTGGAACTATTTTTAATTAGTCTTTTTACAAATGCAAAGGTAGAATAAATGTTTACCCATATAAATTGTGTAAAAAATAGCTGGAGAAGCTTTCAAACGCAAGATCATTTGGAATCTCTACTTCCGACATGTGAAGAGGGTGCCAATGAGGGTGCCAACAATGATTTTAAAGCTGATACTGATACAGATGAGTATTACTATAAAGTAAGATGGACTTTGTTTTTTTTTAAAAAGGAAGAAAAAAGATTTACACACCGTAAGTCTTTTATTAAGACTTAGTTATGCACCAAATATTAGCAGTAGATAAAGAGAAAAGGTTTAATGACGCCAGCTTCTTCATAATTTTAAAATATGCGCCATGGTTTCTAAAAATTAGAACAGCAGCCTCTGCTCCAGGATGCAACACAGCGATGTTAAAAGACTCTTATGAGCTGAAGAAAAGTATTTGCTCAAGGAAGCATCTTTTTTATTTAATAAAATGAGAATTAAAATAATACTTGCTCTATCATTATCACGAATACTATTGAACTCGTCTATACTACAAACACCCCCATCTGCAAGTACCAGTGCACCAGCTTCAAGATGCTATTCACCAAAATCTTTTACAGCAGTAACAGTTAAACCTGCATTTGTTGAGCCAACTCCAGTAGTTAAAATTGAACGCTTCATCAACTTTGTTGCATATTTTAAAAACTGAGATTATCCTGTACCTATAAAGTAATATAAACATAAACTTCTACTAAAATAAATCAAATAGCCAATTTTAAATTACAAAATATATTACTGTTTGCAAAAGTAGTCATACTGCATATACATATACATAAACACATACATACATACATACATACATACATACATACATACATACATACATACATACATACATACATACATACATACATACATACATACATACATACATACATACATACATACAAACATACATACATACATACGTACGTACGTACATACATACATACATACATACATACATACATACATACATACATACATATATATATATATATATATATATATATATATATATATATATTTATTGATAAATGTTGTATATTGCTGGAAATACAACTCTTGTCTGTTTAAAAAATAGATCAAATAATAATAATATTAAAATATTTTAAATGAGAAAATACAACTTTATAATGGAACTTGAAGTTTCATGCCATTCGGCAATCATCAGCCATATTATTCAAATATAAAATAAAAACTGTTAAAAAATAAAAAATACAAATTTAGCGTTGCAACGGCATCTGACGTCAAGTGTACGTGATCCGATATTTGCTAATCGCCGGTATCAAAGTTAGAAAGTAAAAAAATTTTCCTATGTCTACAAGCAGAAACCAATTCACTTTTTTTATTAAGTAGTAAACCACTATCAAAATTCATAATAAAATATTTTTCACTGATGCAAAGGTTACACCTTTTTGTAGATGGATTATAAGATTGGCATCTTTTAATTATGTTCCATTTAATTATAGGCATGTTACCTGCGTCTTTGTGTTTCCAGATCTCTTTGGAAAGTTCTGTATCATTTCTATATCTGGTTGCATTAAATGATTTAAGGTGGTTTGCAAATCTGAGCTTGAAAGCGTTTTCACTGATACCGATGTAATATTTTTCCGTAAGACTGGGATTAGGTGATGATAAAGTGGCTTTATATACAACGTTTTTTGATAGACATTTGTTATTTAACGGGCATGCAGTTTTCTTAATGCAGTTGCAATTTATATCATTAGTGGTGAGTTTGTTGCGCAAAATTTGTTGGTTGTGTGAATTAATAATAGATCGAATATTTGGCATGCAGCTGTAACTAACTTTTATTGTGTTTCTGTTAAAAGTTAGTTACAGTCATATTGTTTTCCAGAAAAAAGGCATATGGAAACTCAGACATATCTAGCAAACTTATTAGTAACTTTATTAAATTTAGAAGAAAGTGAGGACAAGAGTAAAATTTTCAATATTACTTGAGTGTGTTTTAAATCTTTTTAGATTGTTGATTATTTTTTAAACTTTGTGAAGGTGTATCTTTTTTAAAAATAATTTTTCAACAGTTTAAAATGCAGAAACATTTTATTGAAATCAAAAAAGTGAAACTTAAACAAAATAAATTCTAATTATATTCTAATTATTTTTTTGTGTAAAAATAATCTGAAATTTAAGTATAAAATATATTTTGTCTTATTAAACCAAATTTTTGTATCTAACTTTTTTTATGATGCTGTATAAAACATACATTGTTGTAAAACAGTTTTTAAAATGGGTGGGTTTTAAAAATAGGCAGAGTTTAAAGAAGGTAGAGATGATTTAGTCACCACAATCTTTTCATAAAATCCTTTATCAATTGTAAAACAAGGTTAAGTTTTCTTATGTAAAATTCTGTTAAAGTATAAAGCCTTAATAAACAATAATAAAAGTAATAAGATATATATAATAATAAGAATTAGTAAATTTTTAAGACTTGTAAGTATTAATAAGGGATAGCAATTATTGGGTGCGCTTTCTTTACTCTTGTTTTCAGGTAACAATCAATATAAAATTTTAATGTAATTATATTAAATCTGGTGGATTGTGCTTTGACACAACATTAAGAAATACAATTGTTAAGAAAGTATTAACTTTTAATAATTATTAAATGAACAATTTTTAACAGTAAAAAATTCAATTTGTTTGGAGGCACCATGTCTGAGAGCTGAGGATGTGTCATATTCATAACAACATTTTTGTATTTATTCATAAAAAAACATTACATATCATAACTATTAAAACTAAAAATTTGGTAGATCATATGAATTTGTTTTAAAGAATATTATAAAAATGAAGTTATTTAAAACTTTAAACAATCAATTTTAGGGAGTCGGGGAACCTAACCTTATCCTTGGGGAGGGGGAGGAGAAACTTAAGAAACCTAACCTCAACCTCCTTATGCAGCTAGCATTTTGTATACAAAATGGTGGTTTGTGTATGCATTCAGCAATTTTCCATTATTCAAAAACGTTTATTTAGGAGGTATTTTTAAATCATCTTTTATTATCCTTTATGCGATGTTTATTTAGAAAATATTAGGTTGTTAAAATTTTTATTTTAAAGAAACTGATTATTTTATAAACCATTTTTTTATTTTTTATTTAAAAGACTTTAAACTAAATATGATTTTAAAAATTTGAATCAAGTTTAACAGGAATGTAAAATAGTAAAATGTAGAATGTAAAAATTAGTTTTTAAGGAATGTAAAATATTTTTGCAATAGTTATTAAAGAAGAAAATTTTTTTTCTTATTATCTGCTAACTAGTTCGTAAACATAAAACATAAGTCTCTCCATCATAAATTAAAATGTGTGAAAGCAACAAAAAAACAAACAAAAGATATGTGTAAGATTGTTTTACAATGTTAAGTATTAAGAAATAAATTATAAGGAAATAATCTTTTTTGAATACCAAATTATATAGATTTAAAAATATAGATTTCATCAGTAATTTTTGTTATATTTGTTTGAATGATTTTTTACACGGTTAAAAATTTAATTCAATTGCAACGCAGTACTTTAAAATACGCTAATGATGCAATTTAACTTTGTAAGTATCAAAGCTGAGTTAAAGTTACATTTATTTGCGTTATGCGTTTTTATTATGCCACGAAATCTCCTAACAAGCCCTGAATATATATATTAGAGATGTGCTGAGTACCTTGCTCGGTTCCAGTTTTTCCAGGTCCAAGCACATCTAATACAGATTACACAAAAAAATGGGCAGAATAATCCAAGCCAGATACTCTGTACTTATTTTCTGATTATGTAAAAAAACTACAGGTTATTCTTCATCTCTCTATTTTGGCAGTTTTCCTGGGTATGTATGTGCTAGGTACCTGGTTCGGATTATTTGCTAGTTTTTTCAGGTAATTAAAATATATGCCAGGTGTCTGGTTTTGACCCAGAAAAAAACTGCCAGAAAAAAATTAAGTTTACTTCTACTCTATATGTTACTTAGAAACATTTATTTTCAATACGCCAATACGTCAAAATATTGTACAATTAGTTTTTGCAAACTCAAATCAATATTTATTTCATTAAAATATTTTAAAGAAGTTATGGAATATTTTTTATTTACTATTTACTTATTTTTAAGGTAAAACCTGGAATCTAAATATCTTTTATAAAAACAATAAGATTTTTAAAGTAAACAGCATGAAATTCTTTTAAGTAACTTTTTTAATTTAAAAAAATCTTATTTTCAAAATCAAGACTTTACAGTGATATATTGACCCTGATATGACTATGATATATTGGTTTTGGCACCTAAATTAATCCTAAACTTCATTTTGTTATAGTGTAAAAATAAATGCAATTGTTATACAAGTTCATTTTTTTATGTATATATATAGTATAAAACATGAATAAAATATATTTTTATATTTGATAAATAAAAAATTATAAAAATAAAATAAAAAAAGTTTGTATTAAAATGTTTTAATTTTATTGCAAAAGGTTTGAGATTAAGAGGTTCTTATTAGCATGGTTTTCACTGTATTTGAAAGTTGCAAGCTGTAACTGTCTAAAAGGGGACATGCTTTTACTGTATTTAAATGTTGTTTTGTTTATTAAGTTGAAATTTTTTCCTTTAAATTGCAACAGCTTAATTATTAAATTAATACAATTATGATGTCAAAAATCAAAACTGTTTTATATTTTTTATACAAGGGAAAATAAATGTGAAGGGATAGCTATGGTTCGCCAGCTTTTAAGGAGTCATCAAGATGCTGTGATCGGACAGTTTCATCTGATTGTAGAGGCTGTTTTAAATGAGGTTTGTTTTCTACGAAACATTTTACACACTTTTACTTTTAAAATCAGTGTTGATGTTTATTTTGACATCTGTTAAAAAATTGACAAAATTCAAAAAAAGGTTTAACATCGATGATACCATTCTTTGTCATAAAAAAATGTAATATTGTATTTAGTGAATTTTAATAATTATTAAATAAAAATTAAATTGCAAAAAAAATTATTTTCAAAAGTACCAAAATATAACTGATAATTATAATTTATAATTATATTTACTTGATAATTATTATTCATAATTATAAATTCTTAAACATTACATTGTGTATTTTTTTTGTGCATAACGTTTTTTTGTGTGTATTTTTTTGTGTGTAGTATATTTTTTTGTGTATTTGTGCATAGTTTATTTTTTTTGTGTGCAGAGTTTTTTTGTGTGTGTATTTGTGCGTTGTTTATTTTTTTGTGTATTTGTGCATTGTGTATTTTTTTAACAGTTTGTACAATTTTATCACTTTGTTATTTATTTTCTATATATATATTTAGGTCAAAAATCTTCGCTCACAAGTTACTCGTGCAGCACTGGGTTGTGTAGCTGAGCTAATTGAATATGTTCCAAAAATGGCTGAATCAGTATTTATATCTTTTTTTTATTTTTAATTTTTATATCTTTTTTTTTTAGTTGCATATATTTTTAATGCATATATTTTGTCTTAGGAGACAGAGGTTATTTTAAAAGGGATTCTGCAGAAAGCTGCAGACACAAATCAATTTATTCGCCAAGATGTAGATACAGTGATGACAAATTTTGTTGCTAACATTAATTCAGTTAAGGCGGTATCTGCCTTGATAGCTTTTGGTACCAGGTAATTTTTTTTTATTATGACTTTGTTACTGGGAAACTTTATTTATTGTTTACAGTTGGTATCAGGTTATCTTGGTAATTAGTATGTGTTAGTAGCTTTTTGTTAATAGGTACCAGCTGATAGTAGCTTTTTCTTGTTTATACATGGAGTACAATAGTTTAAATAAGTACTTTATTTGTACTTGCAATTGAATGGAACAAATGAGTGTTAAATTAGTTGAATGGAAACAACAATAATAATTAACTCTTTTGATGATTGAAATATTTTTAATCCAAGTTGACTTTTTTAGAAAAAGAGAAATAGGTAAACTTTTTGCACTATTCATTTTACTATTAATTTTGATGATTCCATCAGATGCTAAATCCTAGTTTATGTTTTTAAACCAGCTTTTCACTTTCTGTGTAACTTTTTTTCTTGATTGTGCAGCCCTTCACACTGCATCACATTACCATGTTTTGTAAATGCTTTGTTTTTTTTATTCATAGAATTTTGTGTTAGTTTTATTTTTTATTCTTAATTGAAAATTGCCATTCAACTTTTGCATTTAAGACAATCAAGTTGAAAAATTAATTTTACAAGAAGTAGAAATGGTGTCATTACTTGTGATAATGGGGTTTAAATATTGTTTAAATATTGTAATTTACTAAACTATGCCAAGCATCCAAAATATTATTTACATTTCCAACAAAACTAGCATGTTACAGTAGTGTTTTCTAAAAGTTATAAACTTTTTCTATTCTATTATCCTGGAATGTATTATTTTCAAAACTTTGAAGCCAGCTTTTTAAGTGTAGAACTGTTTAATTGTAACTCTCTTTTTTCCAAACTTTTACTTCATTTTCAGTTGATGGCTCAAAAACTAGTTGATGGCTTAAAAACTAGTTGATTTTTTAAAGAAACAATTGTGTTTTTGGCTCCATTTTATTAATATTTTTTGTTTTGTTTGGTTTTATTCCTTTGATCAGACTTTGTCTGAATGACACTATCCTTATTATTTGATTTTATTGTTCAAAATCATTTACATGAATCTGTATAGTTTTTTTTATTTTTATTGATTGATTAAAGAAAATAAGGTTGTTATTGTTGTTTAATTTTATTTATTATTTTGAGATCATTTAAACTTGCATATGAATTCATCAAAATTTTAATAGGTTTAAAATTATGTTTTCATGAATATATATTTGTAATCAATATTTATTAATAGTCATCGAAATGGGCAAGTTCGTAAAATCTGTGCAAAAGCCATGGCTGATATTGCTGAGAAAATTGGTTATTCTCGTTTATTGTCAATTCACAAAGATATTCTTGTTGTTTCTGCAAAGTTAGCAACTGATTCCCAGCAAGATTCACGATATCATGGCAGACGTATTTTAAATTGTTTACTTGACTGTCCAGATTTAGATAAACATATTGTTAAAGACCTTCCAAAAGCAAACATCATAGCAGTTCAAGAAGTCATTGAAAATCTTCGACAAAAGGCAAATGTTTTTTTATTATTGTCTATTATTCTATTTTTACATAAAAAATTTTAGGTTTTTAAAAAATTATTTATACCTATGAGTGAAAGATTTATTTTAACCAATCTCTATTAGTAAAAGATATCTCTCTCATTCCTTATATTTTTTAAAGTTTTACTTTTTGACAGCTGATGCACTTTCTATTTTAAAAAAATATTTTGAAACTACCGTGTAAAAAAATAGCATTATTGTATACAAATCATGAAATATTTCAAAAAATCAGAGTTTCATAATTTACTTGTATTTTATTTT
Source organism: Hydra vulgaris (assembly GCF_038396675.1). Classification (NCBI taxonomy): domain Eukaryota; kingdom Metazoa; phylum Cnidaria; class Hydrozoa; order Anthoathecata; family Hydridae; genus Hydra; species Hydra vulgaris. Next base: position 7,889,270 of record NC_088928.1, on the reverse strand, counting down.
TATTTTTTTATTCTAACAGGGTTTAGGAGAGCCACCTACTGGGTCTGCTACTTCTCGGGTTTTGCAGAGTTCTTCAGGACTATCTCCTACTAAAAGTAGCAAGATTAGAGCAGAACACATCTCTCATGAAGAAGATATTGCAAGGTCCATGATTTTTTTATTATCTATAGCCAAATAAACATAGGGTTCGGACTGTTGTAATTGTAATTATAAAAATTAAATTCAATAACACATTACAATACAATAATATTGTATTGTAATACCAGAGATGTAATTAAAACATTGTTTATTGTTATTGTATCGCTGTGATGAAAAATAATTACATAACTATTGTTTTGTTTTTGTTCTAACAATACATTGAAATCATAAAACTATTGTATTGTATTGTTGTGATGTAAAACAATTACAATAAATTTTGTATTGTATTGCTGTGATGTAAAACAATTACAATAACTATTGTATTGTATTGCTGTGATGTAAAACAATTACAATAACTTTTGTATTGTATTGCTGGGATGTAAAACAATTCTAATAACTTTTGTATTGTTTTGATAAAAAACAATTACAGGAACTATTGTGGTGTATTGTATTACTATTTCAATGTCCATTATGCATATATTATTATTTGGGCACTAGAAAGTTCAGAGACACCCATGACGATTATTTTTAGCAGTCATTTACATATATAAATTTTGTTTATTTTGAGAAGTGAAGTTAAGCCAGGAAAGCTAAACAAGTATATATATTTTGTATACTTAATAAATATTAAATTCAGGGCACCTGTTTCTAGCAACCATTTACATATAAAAATTTTATTTATTTTGAGTTCAATAATATAACTGTTTAAATAATAATTTATTTAGAATTAACATTAATAATATTCAAAATCATACAAATAAATAATTTATTATATGTTCGTAATTAAATAATTAATTACTATGTGAAGTTAAATTTTTGATTTTTTTTTTAATTTTGTCTAAACTGATATCAAAATGTTTCACCGGACGATGATGTCTAAATTAATTGATTAACTGCATAAAGCACATTTTTATTATTATAATTAAATGCTAATGAGTAATAAAAACAGCATTAGGGAATCAGGGAAACATCGACCAGGGTAATTATGTATTAGATTGTCTAAACATGTGAACTAATTTTATTTTGCAACAAATTTTTCATGTATATCTATAATCATGATCATGTATGTACATAATTAACAGTAGAAGAGGAACAGGTCAGATTATACTCACTTTTATAGAGCTATATAAAGTTTGCTAGGACAAGAAAATATTTAGTAAATAAAATAGAAATAGAATCATTAATTATATATTAGTTGTACCCTATTAGAAAATACCCTATTTTAAGGTCACATGACTCGGAGATGACATTGTTATTGTATTACAGTATTAAAATAGTTGTAAGTCAAAGGTATTGCTATTGTTTCTAAAAAAGTAAATACAATAAAAATAGTTATATTTTCTGTTATTGTTTTCATTACAATTACTACAGCCCGAATTCTAAGTAAACATCTTTGTTTGAATAAAACATTTTTTAATGTTTTAGTAATAACTTTTCTACAGGTTAACACAGAGAAAAAAGAAAACAAGTTTGAAAGAACTAACAGAAGTAAGTTACTAAAAAATGTTACAGTTTTTAAGTAAATTAAGTTTATTGTTTTTTATATACTCATTGTTTTGTCTCTATTTATATTTTATTATCCTAAAACTATCCTTAATATACTGGAATCAATTTATTTAGAATCTTATGCTTTATAAGCTCTATTTTCTGGTTCACCCTATCAGATGCACTAACTTTTTCTGTTTTTAACTGTTTCATAACATCCTCATTCTTCTGTTCCTTAAATCAATAGCACACATCAACCTGGTCATCATTTTCTTTTTTTAAAGACTCTGCATATCCTCTGCTTTTATTTTTTCAATTTTAACGTCATAAGCATGTTTAATATAAAATGAATTGTATTTAAGCTATATCACAAACCACTACACTCTTTTGTCACCTCATTGCTTACAAACTATTAACTTTCGAGTTCCAATTCCTTTCTGCTATCATCAAAATAATTTTAATACAGTTCAACAAATGTTCATTTATCTTAAGTACAATTATCCCATTATGTTCCATTTTTTAACTACATTTATTACTAACTCTTTGAATGAAATTTAGTAACTCTTTGGAGAGTTTAGTAAAATAAAAAAAAAGTAAAAAAAATAGTGATTTAAAGCCAGAATTGTTTTTGACTTCACATCTCTGGAAACAAAACAGGACTAAGGATGGAATCTTGTGGTACCCCAGAACTTACTGAAAATGAAGAAGAGTATTATCCATCAAGGACAACTGATACTGTCATTAGAAAGGAATGGTTGAATAATTTTAAAAACTTTCCCAGGTCACATGATAAGAGCTTATGGAGAACACCAGCATGCCAGACTTTATTGAAAGTCTTAGATATGTCAAGAGCCATCATCCTTACCTCATCGCTTTCATCTAATGCACAATAGAACCTTTCTGTTATATGTGTTAAAAAGTCAGCAGCAGAACGAAAGGATCATTTGTATTTGTCAAAGAGTTGTTAAGCTCAATATGATATTAGAAGTTTGTTAATTAAAGACTCAAAGACTTTCCTAATAATAGTAAGTAGACTGATAAAAGTTAGAGGGAGTGATCTCCAGAATTAAACCTAATCCTTGGGAAAGATAATAAAATCAGATCTATGTATGAGAGATGTAGTGTTAGACTTGATACTGTTAAAGATTTTCTAAAATTTGAGATTAAATACTAGATGAGACAGATATGTGTAAAATGCTAAAATGGATAATATTAAAATGCTAATTTACATAAAAGACAATGAGGTATAAACTTAAAGACGTAAAACCTTCAAAATAGTTTAACAAAATACTTATTGATGAATTTAGTACCTTTTTGTTTTGTTTTACATTTGAAAGAATAAAAAATAAAAGTTTTTCCAAAATAATTTTTTTTTAAAGTTTTTACTTTAAAGTTGAGAGGTTTTGATACATGAGTATATGAATTTTGTTTAACAGTAACATAATATGTTTTTATTAAAATTAATTTTATTTTAACAATTTTAAAATAAATAAAAATTATTATTATTTATTTTAAAATGGTTAGAATTTATTTTAAAATTTTAGATTTAGAAAATAATATGAATAAAGTTAGGGTTTTTTAACACTTATCTTCTTCAAGATCCATTTTTTATATTTTACTATTATATTAAACATAATTTATTTTCTTTATAAGTTATTAGAAGTTACAAATAAAAATACTTGAAGTTTTAAAAAAATGTTACATTAGTTACATTATTATTATTGATGTAGCAGAACTTTTTAAACCATTTTAGCAAATAAAACTAAGTATTTTTAATCCAATAGTAGCTTACCTGATTTTTTTGTTTGTCATGCTATTTAAATAAGAATATTTCTATTCTTGCAATGATCAAACTGTATATTGTCCACTTTTTTTACTAACCCCTTTCAAGATTTTTACTGATACCTTAGATTGCAAATATAGTAAGATTACCAAATAGGTTGGAAAAGCAGTTGATATGGATTCTTTACAAAAGCTAGAATCAGCAAATTGGAGTGAACGATATTCTGGGTTAGATGATTTTTACAACTTAGTGTCTATGAATCCAACTGCTGTTTCTGCTCAAGTTGTTAAGGTAGTAATACTTTGTATTGTTTAGTATTTTTTCATAGTATTAAATGAATAGGTTTACATGTATGTGCATATTTATATATATATATATATATATATATATATATATATATATATATATATATATATATATATATATATATATATATAAACAATTTTAAAATGTATTCTACAAAGTACTTTACTTTGTAGAATACATTTTAAAATTGCTCAATGTTCTAAAAAGAATGTAGCAATTATAAATTAGTAGAAAATCACTTAACGATAATTTTTCTCATTTAACACTGTGTTTCATCAGATTTTCTGATGAGTCTTTATTGATGAAACATAGTGTTAAATGAGAAAAATTTTCGTTAAGTGATTATCTACTTATATATATATATATATATATATATATATATATATATATATATATATATATATATATATATATATATATATATATATATATATATATATATATATACAAATACAAATACAAATAATATATATATAAATAATAATAATATATAAATACAAATGATATATATATACAAATAAAGTATATATATACAAATAAAAATACAAATAATATATATATAAATAATAATAATAATATATATATATATATATATATATATATATATATATATATATATATATATATATATATATATATATATATATATACAGGGCCGTAGACAACTTTTTTTGATGTTTGAGTTAAGCAACTTTGAAACATAAAGAAAACTCCATATTTAAGTATGTTCATATATATGAGGAATGAGGATGCTATGCAAAAAATTGTGATGATTGGAGACTGGGAACAACAAAAGCCCCAAAATTTTAGCCCCCCGCCCTTCCCCCCTTCCCTTACCCCAAATAAGAGGGCAATGAGTCAAATTTGTTTTTGTTTTTTTAATTTTAAACTTCATTTATATTCATTGACAAATTTCAAATTTGATTCAATAATCTCTTTTTGATCGGCTTTTATGACTTTATAAAGTTTACAACCCGAACAAAAAAAGGTTATTGAATTAAATTTGAAATTTGTCGATGAATATAAATAAAGTTTGAAATTAAAAAAAAATTACAAATTCAACTCATTGCCCGCTTATTTGGGGCTGGGGGGCTAATGTTTTGGGGTTTTTGTTGTTCCCAGTCTCCAATCGTCGCAATTTTTTGCGTAGCATCCTCATTCCTCATATGTATGAACATACTTAAATATGGAGTTTTCTTCATATTTCAAAGTTGCTTAGCTCAAACATCAAACCTAGATTTACACTAAAGGCGACATTTTTTTTATTCCTCTTTTTACATTTTTTAATTTTTCCTGTTTTTGCTTTATCGTTTACCTATTTTTATTTATACATATTTAAATTTAATATTTTGCCATAAAAATACATTTTTTGTATCTATTTTTGTTGTTTTAATTAATTGTTATATTCCATATATTTATTGCTTTATTTATAAAAACAAATATTTATAAAAATATAATAATTTTTAATTAAAAATTACTGCAGTTGATATATTGCAGTGTCAATAATACAATAAAAAACATTCACTTTAAACAAAAGTTTGCTATCTTGAATCCTATGATCTTGTTGTAAGTCATCGTAAAATAATCACTTCTCCGGATGTTTGTGAAAGTGTTAGTAGTGTTTCAGTTTCCTATTTGTGCATTTGAAGTTAAAATTATTCTCTCCCATAAATTACGGGTAAGTTAAAGTTCTGTATGCCCATACATTGAGAGTAAAATAGTTGCACGAGAAAAATCTATTTGTTTACTCTGGAGGTTGACAGAAGCTTTATTAGTTGCACAAAGTATTCTTTCCCAAACAACAATGAATACAGTGAATTCAAACTTTCCAATAGCGTTCCGAAGGCTGTTGATGTTGTTCCTCTCGATCTTGTTTAGACTTTCAAAACAATTTGTGTAAGTACTTTTATAATGTCACCATACCTATTTTTTCAGCACAGGCTGCATCTACTCAAGAAGACCACCTTGTTGGACAAAGTCTTTTTAATTTTAATGCCATTATATGTTGTGATGAGAAAGCCAACTCTGACTACCTTTCCAAACTAGATCCAAAAAATTGAAAATCTGACTTAATGTTCCAAAGAAAGTTGTGTTTATTACATTGGCTTTAACCCCGCATCATTGATAACCAAATTGAGATTATGAGAAAAACAATGTACTGATGACACAGGTGCGGTAGTTATCAAATCTTCTTATAATTTTTGAACTCCGCCTTTCTTTCCACTAATTAAACTGACACCATCATAGCCCTGGCATCATATCTACTCTAAGTTTAAACCTTGCATAGTTAGCCAATCACTTACCTGTTCTGTTAATTCTACTGTAGTGGCATCTGACATCAAGAAATCCAAGAAAAGATTCATTTATGTCACAATTTTCAGAGTTTAAATCTAGTTGGTCATATTTCCATAGTCATACATTGATGACTATGGAAATATGACCAACTCGGCTGATATTGCTTGGAGTATCAATTATTATAGCATAGAATGGACACTTCTTGATTTTTGTGATCAAATGATATTTTACTGCTTCAGACATATCAGAAATAATATTCATTTTGAATTTTAGGGCTGGCATACTTTCTGGATCCAAATGGTAAACATGTCACCTTTTTTAAAATTGGGTCAAATTTAGTTTGCCTAAAAACCATACCCAAAAAATTTCTTCCTTCACACTTAACTGTTGATATTATTTCGCGGTGTACTCGAAAAGACAGGCAACGTTTTGCAAGGGGCAGTATAATGTTAATGACTCGATCAAGAATCTTTCTCCAAAAATTCAAAGTTTCATTGCATTTTCATGATCTTTGTCTAAACAATCTGGCATAGACATTAAAAGCAGATATATAGTGACTTTCCATGCTGTCTAGTATTTTCATTTAGATGACAAGATGATCCTGTTACACCATCAATCCACTGCCAATTAAGATTCGAATCACATCGATCAGCAAACAACCATTTTTTTATCAAATTGGAACTCTTTGTTGTTTGAGGAAAGATACCACAATAGTTAGAAATTGAACTGAGGAAATATATGAATTCATTTTTACTTTTCTCTGATACACGTGTTCTTATGTTGCTTCATTTAATGAGTTTATAGTATTGATACTAGAAATAGAAATTCATTAAATGTTATATGTTATTTGCACAGATATGATTATATCAACATTTTCCCTTATAATAGGTGATTCAAAGTCAGGAAGAGAAACACTGTGTTTAGCAAATAGATTTTCTTGAATAGTTGGATCTGGAGTTTTTGAAAAAAATTGGTCAAGTCATTTTCAATTTTTTAACAGCAACTTTTGCTTTTTGCTTTTTTCTTACGGTTTCGTAAAAACGTTTTTGGTTTTAAAAAACAGTATTAAAGAGTCAAAGAACAATTTGTTTACTTGTAATTTTACATGTATATTTTATATGTATATTTTAATTTTATATGTATATTTTACATGTAATTTCATTACTTTGCAAATAAATTTATTAAAAGTTTGAAGTTTAATGTTTTATAAACTAACTTATTTAGTAAACTGTTCAAATTTTGAATAAAAATTTTATTCAAACAGTTTTGTTATAAAACAAGCAATTCAATTGCAATGCAATTCAATTTTTCTTTGATTTTGTAGATTTATTAAAACTCTAAGTATTTTGTCAGTTCAAGTTAAATTTTCCCGTTAAAATATCTTGGGGCCCTCTTCATTGTTTAGGGCCCCTGGATTTGTCCACTCTGTCCATATGATTGTTGCACTACTGCCCTAACCCTACCCCACTAACCATCAACCATTGTAATATATATATATATATATATATATATATATATATATATATATATATATATATATATATATATATATATATATATATATATATATATATATATATATATATTGAGGTCGGCAAAAAGTTGCCGACCTTGTTTCTATGTTTCATGGTAAGACCTTTGTATCAATTTTTTTTTGCTGACTTGATGCTGAACTCTAAAAGATTGAAGAAGACAATTTTCCTAATTCCGAGGGTTGGTATATACATACACATACATATATTATAATAATACTATATATATATATATATATATATATATATTATATATATATATGTTACTGTTACCCGCAGTACCAGGAATTAGCATATAACTAATGTTTATAATAATATAGATAATATAGTTTTGCAACTTGAAGTTTCATGTGTTTCTACAATCTCAGACAAGTAACAGAAAAATTTATTTTGCTACAAATTTAGAAAATTTCGGTTTTTATTCAGGTTTTCAATGGAAACTTGTAAATAATTAGTCAGTGGGTGTAAGTTATTTATTAGTGATTAGTTTATAAAACTGATAAATAAAAATTTATAATTTAGGTTATTTTGTTTTAATTAGACTGTTAAAATAATAATTGGTATTGACATATATAAAATTTAAAATGAGGTAAAATAATTTTGATTGTAAATAATTTTTGATTGAAAATAATTTTTTTATTGATGATTATGGAAACACATGAAACTCCAAGTTGCAAAATTATATTATCTATATTATTATAAACCTTAGCCATATGCTAATTCCTGGTACTGCAGGTAGCAGTAACATTTATTTATATATAAATAGCTCTAGTGTAACTATCAAGCACTCTTAATATATACAATAGTTATATGATATAATAAGATTCTTCTTTTACATTCCTATATACACACACACACACACACACACGCACACACACACACACACACATTATTTACATTTAATTTTTTTAATGTAAATAATAATGTGTGTGTGTGTTTTTACATTAGTATTTTTAATTTAACTTTTTAAAACACAGATAATTCTTGAATGTTTGTATTTTTTAATCTTCTGCAAAATTTTATTAAAAAAATCTGTTTTAGAGTTATGACAAGTTGTTCTAAATTATTAGAAATTTTATTAAAGTTAAATGCATTTTTAAATATACTAAGTTTACTTCTAAACAGTTTACTTTTTATAGTGTTAAATGTGTTTTAATGTATAATAAATTTATTTGCTTTTTTTAAACGTATCCATTTTTTTATTTTATTAAGATATTTGACAAGTTTTCTCCAAGATTGTGTGATTCCAACAGCAAAGTAAGAACTAATATATAAAAATAAGTATTATGATTTTCAGCATAATACTAATAGTAATAGTAAATAGTAATAGTATTCTCATAAATACTCTTTTAAGTAATATCTTTGTATAACATTTTGGAAACATGTAATAAACTTTTGTATATTTTTTGTAGAAACATATTTCTTTAAAATTTTGTTTAGGTAAGTCTTTATGCTTTGCAAATTTTAAATCAATGTATTCCAATTTTACGTAATGGAATTTCACCTGCAGCTACAATTCTAATTGAGAATTTAAAAACTTTATTGGCATCTAAAAATGATACAATATTTATTGCTGCCAAAGATTGCATGGTATCCTTGACTAAACTAGTTGGTAATTGTTTTTTGTTTTGTTTTTTTTTAAACTGGTATATTTATTTAAAAAACTACTTTAACTTTAATAAGCCTTTTTATCAAATATATTCTAATGTTATATAAAATATATTAAGATTAAGATTTTTTTAAAGAAGCCAAAATAATAATTTGTGGAACATGTTTGTAAACAGCAATATCCTCAAGATGTTACAAACAGGTCAGTTATTGGCAGGACATGTTATGTTAGGAACTTGAAAAAGATGTTACAGAAATTAAGAGGACATGTTAGAAACAGAAATTTGCAGAGGATGTTACAGGTATTTAGAGGACATGTTAGAAACAGAAGTTTGCAAAAGATATTACAGGTATTTGGAGGGCATGTTAAAAATCTTGGTCCAAGAAAATGAACATTAGAGTTTTTTAAACTCTGATAGGGCCTAAACATGTTATCTTGAACATGTTAAGGTGTCAGCCATGGCTTAAACCTGAATTATTTCTTTCAAAATGGCTAGAGAAAGAACTTCAAAAAGTTTTCTTTATATTACTACAATAAAATAGTACCGCATATATGGAACAGCAAGAGATGTTATAAAGGAAAAGCGCCTATTTTATTAGCAAAATAATCACTTTTTTAAACTAGTTTTACGATTGATTGTTTTTTTTTAAGTTGTTTTATTGCTGTTTTTTTATTTTAGATAATAACGCTCTTGTGTTGCCACTAGCCACAGCAGTCCAGTATTCTAATTCAAGAAACAGAGCTGAATTAACTGATCTATTAAACAGTGTGTGCTTTTTTATTATTATTAATATCGAACTACTCTTGCTGATTTTTAATCCACATATTGTTGTTTATTTTTTTGGTTCAGATATCATTCCAACAGTGTTTGCACGAAAGCCTGGCACCATACATAGAGTGATGCTTCCAGTGTTATGGAAATTACTAGCAATGCCTTATAGTAATGAGTCATCTCCTGGTCATATATCAATGCAAGAAGCTCTAGTAAAGTTCATTCATACACTTTATGATTGCATTGGTGTAGAGCTTAAAAATGAAGCTGCAACAAAAGAACCTGTTATATTGCAACGAATTGAAGAGTTAATAGGATAGTAGACCTTGCAGTATTGGGGTGTAAAAATATCTTTATCTCCTCTTTATCAGTAAAGATATAAATAAAGCTTTTGAAATCATTTTAGTTAAATTTAACTAAAATTTGAAAAAAATAAAAAACAGAAAACGCTGAAGTATTCTTCATTGATGCACTTTGCAATATAGATTTTTATTGTAAATAGTCAAACCCAAATTGTAAATAACCTGATTACGTTTATAATTGTTTTATAATTTTTTTTTTTTAATGTTTCTTAATGTAAACTATAAATTAACTTATTTAAATTAATATATTATTTTAATGTAGCAGGTCTATGAAATATAGTTATGTCATTAATATTTGATGTTTTATATTTTATAGTTTATTATTTTTTCTGTTCCTTAACATACTTAATTAAACATAACATATTCATAAAAATATTTAATTAAACTTTTTTTCCGCATTGGTAATAACGTGAAAAGGTGGCACAAGGTACATCTAACTTCCAAAAATCTGACTATTCCTAAAACCTTCCATTGGTTCTTTCTACCAAATCTGTTGGATTTTTTCAAAATTTATATAAATTTAGAAGGGGCACCACAAGTCTGAATTTTACATCAATTGCAATTTATTGAAGTTTGTTTGGAAAATTGTAAAATAATCCAGTTTTTGTAATAAAAGTAAAAATACATTGTTTCAGAATATTTGAAGTTTATATTTTCATGTACTTATGTGCACACATGCACAAAGTGTCTTCTCTCTGTGTTTCACTAATCCACTACAATATCACTAATGATGGAATTATTATGTGACGACTTATTTTAAACAATTATCTTTTTATAGAAATTATATTTAAAGATTGCATCAAGAAAATAGTAATAATTGTTTTTTTAGTCGAAAAAAACATTTTTTGGATTTTTGTGAATTAGAGATTTTATAATGAATTTTTTGGAAATTAGCAATCTAGAAGTTTCGCCAATGGTCGATTCACAATTTGTAGTCCCTTCGCGTGTTACGTTCAATCAGGTAGATTAATATTTTACTCTTTGATACGTCTTAGTTCATTTGTACTAATATTAATTTACTACTATAAATATATTTAATTTTAGAATGGAGTAAAAAGGACATGGGATTATATCAAAGCACATGATGCGTATATTTTTTTGTTTTTAATTGCTATTTCTTTTTGTGTTTCCTAAAATTGTTTATTTAAAACAAGTAATCATAACTGTTCTTAATGAAAACATAGTTATCGTTTATAATTTTAGAGTAGCGATTCTTCTTTTTAATACAACAAAGCAAGCTTTTATTCTTGTAAAGCAGTTTAGACCAGGTAAAAAATTCTGCTTGTTAAATGTTTAATTTCATTTTTGTAGTTGTGCTGATTTAGAAATTTAGAAATGTAAAAAAAGAAGCAAAATAAAAAAGTGTTTCAAAATACAAAAAAGAAAATAATTTTGAATATTTCTCAAAAATAGTTCAATACCTTTTTGGGTGAAACTTTATACTCTTGTTGATAATTTATAGATAGATAAATTGTCATCAAGAATATCTGTAAAAGTATGTCGTTACTGTAAACTTTTTTATTAGTATTTCAATAATAGAAGTAGTATAGCGACGCTAAGCTTATTTTATAAATAGAAGTAGAAGATCATTATTTGCTCATTTGTGCGGCGATTTTTACTCAAGGGTGTTACTTTTATTTTTAATTTAATTAAAGGCTCTGCGAAGGAAACCTTTTGATCTTTTTTGTTGTGTCTATTAGTTGAATTTAGCGTTGCATAATTTATGGGCATCCCTTACCCAATATCTTTTTTAATTATTTTATTTTTACCCTATATATTTTTAAATATTTTTGTCAGTAAAACAGAGTATAAAGTTGCAGGTTGATAATATATCTTTAAGACAATAAAGATAATTACACCCTTAACCAACTTTAAGTGGTTTTAAGTGTTAGCTTAGGTTTTTTTATGACAATTTGATTTTTTTTTTTGTATTGAAAATGGGATTAAGGTGGCTAGGATGTATAAAGAAAATGTTTGCAAAAACTCTTTTCTTTTTAAAAAAAATGTTTTGAAAGAACACTTTCAAAAACGAAAAAGATTTGTATGTTATCTTAAATCAATTACTTATTTCGAATTCTTAGTTTCGATACAATATTTCATATTCCTTAAAATAATGTGCCGTTTTTTGTTATAGGGGAGAGTGCATTATAATGGACCCCTTATGATGAGACGGTCCCCTATCAAATTTCTTTCTTAATCAATAAAGTTTTTATAGCAAAACTTTTTAGCAAAAGAGTATTTTAAAAGACTTTTGAAATTTTGATGATCAAAATACTTTTTAATGTAATTATTAAAAACAAATTTTGTTGTATGTTATATTTTCTAAAATTCTAATATGTTATCTTGTAATTTGTACATTATTAATTGGAGAATCGTCAATTAATTTCCTTTTTGAACTGCAAAGCAATGATATACTTTAAACGAGTTGAAAAAATTTTTTAAAACAAATTTGTAAATAATATTGACAATATTGTAACGAAAGTTACAAAAAAAGGTAACTAAGAAAAATAATTTATTAAAAATGACAACCGCAAGAATTATTTTTACAATAGTAGTTTTATACTCAGTAACGGGAGAGATATAGATACATTCTGGCTCAATCGAATTTATTTTGAGTGTAAATTTTTAATAGGATTAATGAACAGATGACTATATGTATTATCAACATATTAGTCACAGTTAATTCTCGAATAAAATTCGGGTTTTATTCAGGAGTTAAGGAGCCCGTTTTAGGCTAACACCAAAATGGTGAAATGGGCCCCTAGTATATCTCTTTTCTCTTTTCAACAGTTGCTTCTTAACGTAAGACATAATTATACTTTTAACTTTCTGATATTACACTGAAGAGCATTTTCTGAAAAATATATTTTTTGTAATTTTCGGTTGGTTGCTGCTAGTTGATTATATCATTTTTTGAAAAAGGGCTGTTTTAGGCCACTCTCCCCTACGTTGTTTAGTTTCTCGCGCTTTCTGTGATTTTTTGCACAGAAAATTTTTTTAAACTTTTAACTCTGTTTAAGAATACAACAAGGTTGTATTTAGACATTTAGCGTCAGGTGCACTGAAAAATGCTGTCTTTTTTATCTATTAATTAATGGCAATCGATATATATATATAACACTCCGCTTCAACATTCTAGAGTGTGTTTGAAACTACCTGTTCTAAGCAAGAAAAGTTTTCATTCAACTCCCTAAATTTTTATATTTTGTTTATTTCTTTTTTTACTTTGTTTTTGAAATTCTTTGTGATATTTTAGTTTTACATAAAATGTTAACTATCTAAATAAAATCTTTGGTTTTTTCATTATTTTTTTTATTAGCTCTTTATATGGCGATTAATGAAAGAGTGAACTCAGAAGATATATCTGTTTTGGAAAAAAAAGAAAAAGAGTTAAAAATATCTGTTCCTTTTGAAAAAGGTGTTTCTTATGAACTCTGCGCTGGAATAGTTGACAAAGACTGCACTCTTGTTGAAATAGCTCAAGCGGAGATATTGGAGGAAACTGGCTACCAAGTTTCTATTAATAAAATAAAGCCATTGTTTGAGTATAACGCTGTAGGTTTTTCTGGCAATCTTACGACAGTATTTTTTGCTGAAGTTACTGATGAAATGATAGTTAATGAAGGAGGCGGCAATAAACACGATGGAGAGTTTATCGAACTGTTTTACTTACCTATAAAAGATGCAAAAGAGTTTATATATAACAATGATTATCCAAAAACTTCGTCAGTCTCTGCAGCCATCGGATGGTATTTTTTAAACTATTCATAAAATTATTTATAAATAAAACTATCAAATCAGATTAATAAAAATGTTTATGAAATAAAAAAAATACCTTATAGCACTTTTCGTCTGCTGCGCAAAAATGTTTTTGTGCGAATAAATCAACTAATAAATAAGCTTTTATTTGAAAAGGTTCGTTTTTAACTATTTGGGGAAGGTTATGTTTTGGGTTTTTTTTTTTTTTTAGTTTCCTATAGAACGTTGCCACGACGAGTTATAATAGGATAAAAAATTTTTGACAGCCTAAAGGAATGTTTTGCCACTCACTTTAGAATCCAAAAGGATTGTAAAGCAATATAAGATATGAATATAAATACTGTTTTATTGATACTTGTATATAATATTGTTTTTTGATTGAGTGGTAGTTGACACGTTCAGGGTTGAGCTCAAATACAAATATTTTAATTCTAGATTCCCGAATACAATTATATGTAAAAGACACTTTCCAAATAGATATACAAATATTTGTATTTTAAATTTAGGAAAAAACATAAATATTTTTTCTTAACCTAAAATACTTAAGATAAACATTTTTTGTGTTGAAAATGAAAAAAATTGTTTGTTATAACAAAAAAAGAACGAATCTCTTAGTTTTCTTTAAAAAAAAAACGCAGTCAACTTAGTTATGGAACTACAAATACATTCATCAAGTATATTTAATTATTTTTAAAATTTTTTAATCGAATACGAAATAAATATAACCTTTTATTGTTAATTACAAATACTTATTTGACCCCAATCCTGGCAATGTTAAATAAGTTTCCTCTCAATGCAGGTTTCAAAGACATTTTGCATTAGTGTATAAGATCAAGTTTACGCTCTAGCGGCGAACGGACACGATTTTCTTACAACCAGTGAAATTAAAAAATAAAAATAGAATAACTAAAGATATATCAAGACGAAACAACCTAAGAATTGACGGCATACCTAAAAGCAAAAATGAAACATGGGAAGAAACAGATGAAAAGATCCTGAAATTCTTATCTGAAAAATTGGCCGTTGAAGGAACTGAGATAGAAAGGGCACATCGTACAGGAGTAAAAAAAGAAGGGCGATCTAGAACAATCGTACTGACGCTACTTAGGTATAAGGATAAATCTAAAATATTAAAAAAAAAGAATCGACTTAAGGGGCTTGATATATATGTAAATGAAGACTATTCACAGGAAACAACGACCATTAGAAAGAAATTGTTTTTCGAAGGAAACAAAACGGCGAAAAGGTCATTGTCAGGTATGACAAAATTATTAAATTAAACAATATCCAAAAAAAAGTAACTTTTATTTTTATTATTATTATTATTATTATTATTATTATTATTATTATAAAGTTTTTTTTATTTTTATTTTTCGGTTGCAAATATTTATTATGGAATCGACAGACAAAACAACTGAAATACAATATTTTGATTATTTTGATAATGAAAACACTCTTTCACTGAATAGTACTAACAACCCGGGTAAAAATATTTCTGAAAACATAAAATTCAACTCTAATTATTATAGTATTGAGGAAGTATCTTGTTTTATAAAAGCGTCACAATCTGCTTTCTCAGTGCTGACCTTAAACATACGCAGCATGAGTGAAAATTTTGAAAACTTTAAGGCAATGCTACATGACATAATTAACAAATTTAAGGTAATATGTCTTATAGAAACATGGTGTAGAGACGATAAATCTTAAACTCAAATTCTCAAATACAAGGATTTAAAGCTCTCCATTATACTCGAAGAAGAGGAAATGGTGGGGGTTTATGTTTTTTCATACATAATATTCTTTTACTCAAAAAGCTAGAACACTTGAGTGTACTAAACGCAAACTGCGAATTGATAAACCAAGATGAAACAAATGCGTTTATAACTGCAATATAATGATGGTGGCAATATAAAATCTTTTGAAAAGTACTTAACTCATTATATAAAATTAACTCTGGCGCGGTGTTAACTCACTTGCAAATTGCTTCCAGAGTAGTACATTAATTAGGTAATCTAATTTATAGTATTAATTGTACATTATTGCATCAGTGCAATATCTGCCCGCTTTCTCTATACTATCTTTCTAACTCGACTTCTTCTGACTTTTACTTTATTATCCTTCGTATTTCCTAAACTCACTTACTCTTGGTCTCTGAAGCGAGTGATGATGCTCCTTATGGAGTTGAAGTCGTCTTTGCAGGCCCGGTTATCTGACCCTCTATATGGCAATTAGCCGGAGGTTAAACCACAGTACCTAGATAAATTTCACTTTCTCAAAATCAAAATATATGGTCAAGTAATCTTCATTCAATGATTGTTATTTGATATTTCAATTGAGTTTTTCTACTCCGTTTTCTATATTTACGACTAATTTCTCCATGTGTTGCATTTTTTCTTCTTCTTTAAAGTATATGTACAAGGTAAACAATAAAGTATAAATAATTAGGATGTTACTTTTTTCGTTTTATAGTACTGATCTTTATTGTATTGATAAATATTGATCAAATACTTGTAATGTAATTTCATGTTCTTTCTTCGTCAGTAATAATGTTACCTCTTCTGTGATACATCTGTACAATGCTACTCTTCTGGTCTAAAGGTTTATGAATATGCACATACACATACAAACGCACACACATGCATATATAGATACATACATACATACATACATACATACATACATACATACATACATACATACATACATACATACATACATACATACATACATACATACATACATACATACATACATACATACATACATACATACATACATACATACATACATACATACATACATACATACATACATACATACATACATACATACATACATACATACATACATACATACATACATACATACATACATACATACATACACGCATACACACATGCATACATACATATACACACATACATACAGTTATGTATATATATATATCCATTTTTTTTTTTAAAAAAAACATCTTCGCCTCCAACAAGGCTGCAAGCAGCCACTAATTAAAGTTGGAAGTTACTGAAAGAGAAAAGATGAAGATTTTAGAGCAAGATAACGATATCCATATACATATAAACACATATATATCTTTAAACACACATTCTTAAGACTGTACAAAATAACGTTGATTGAAACGAAGATTGAAAAGAAAACTAAGCTTAAAAGATTACAAAGTCCTTGGATGACAAATGGGCTTATCAAATCTCCTGAAAAAAAAAACTCTATGAAAGGTTTCTGAAAAAAACGACTTATAAAAATGAAAAAACATATAAACAATATAAAAATTTATTTAAAACTTTAAAAAAAACAATAAAAAAAAAATATTATTACAATTTATTAGAAAATAATATTGGTAACACTTAAAAAACATGGAGCATAATAAAAGAGGTTACAGGAATAATATGGTCCGTTAAAAAAGATACAACTAAAATGTTTCCAAAATACTTAAGAACACATGAAAGTGATATTGCAGCCTCCAAATTTATAGACATTGCTGAGAAATTTAACAACTTCTTTACAAAAATTGGGGAAAAACTTTACAATCGCTAAAAAAAAACACGCTACAATCAAACAAAAGCCTAGGGCTTGACGACATTAGCGCAAATGTCGTAAAAAGTATCTACGATATTATTGAATATCCTTTCTGCATATTTACAACATGTCTTTAAATCACGGAATATTTCCTGAACAGCTTAAGATGGCTAAAGTTATTCCTGTATATAAAAGCGGGGACAATTCTATGGCTTCTAACTATGGACCCATTTCTATTTTGCCCTGTTTTTCGAAAATATTAGAGCGCATAATGGACAATAGACTCTATAACTTTCTAGTTAATCATCACCTTTTAAATAATAATCAACATGGATTTCAAAAACGACACTCAACAGAACACGCTGTAGTCAAACTTGTAAATGAAACTTTAAATGGATTCGATAAAAATAAATAAACTCTAGGGGTATTCCTTGATCTTTCAAAAGCATTTCAAGAACTAGAAAATTTAAACGAATGATTTAAGGCCAACAAACTGTCGCTAATGTAGATAAATCAAAGCATCTTCTTAAATCAACGTAGAAAAAAGCAAATATATTCCTTTTATAAAATCTTTTGGTTCAGACACCCTCCCCTTAAAATTTCTAGAACTGGTTATCGAGAAAACTAAACTTAAAAGAGAAGACTCGATTAACTTTTTAGGTATAATTCTTAATGAAAGTGTTTGCTGGAGTAATCGTATCAAAAGGGTGGAAAAGAAAATATCTAAAATGATTGGAATTAAGTATAAATCAAAGCATCTTCTTAATACAACTTGTTTAAAAAATATTTATTTCTCTTTTATTCACAGCTGCATCAATTACTGTAACATATTCTGGGCGAATACTTATCCAACAAAGCAATTAAAATGCAATTTACAAAAAACAAAAACATGCATGTTGCTTGATATTAAACACAAACAGAGTAAACTTTCTAGCCCTAATCTTAGATGAACATTTACGTTGGAGTTTACATATAAAAAGTATTGAAAATAAAATATCCAAAAATTTAACAATGATATATTGGACCAAACCATTTTTAAACTATAGTTCTTTAAAAAGTTTATATTTTTCTTTTATTCATAGTTATTTAATCTATTGCAATATTGCATAGGCAAGTACAAACCATACAAAATTGTACTGTAAACAAAAACACGCGTGCAGAATAATTTTTCTTCTGCGCATACTTGGAGCATTAAATATATATAAGATCAACTTACACCAAGTTTTAATGTTCATGCTTAAAACAAATATAGGATTATCTCCTAAAATATTTCAATCCTATTTTGACAAAACAGTTCATAAATATACAACAAAATTTTCAAATAACAACTTTGTTGTCCCAAAATATTATTCAAAACTAACTTCATATTCAGTTCTTTATCGTGGACTTTACTTATTTCTTATAATTGTAAATACACATAAAACTAGTATAGAGCAGTTTAAAAATGAATCAAAACAGGCATTCTTACTTATGGATTTTAATATATCCGATTTTAAATGTGTTTTTTTAATTAAAACTCAAATACAAAAAAATAATTAATACAAAAATTATGTCACTGAGTGTATCAACATTTTATTTTATTATTACCTTAACTATTGTATTACCTCTATGGCGTTTGTTAATTTATTTACGTTATTTCTATGAAGTATACTAATTTATTATTATTTCTATGGTGTATATTGATTTATTTACTTTTTATTTTTAAATCTTACTTTAAATTTTTAAGTTTTAAGCAAATGATAATATCTTATTTATTTTTTCTTATTCACTTGAACTTATTCTTCCCTTAAATTTTGATTCTTTAAATTTTTCTTTAAAAGACAACGAGTTGTTATCTATTTTACTTTTATATTTTTTTTAATAAATAGTTTGTTAATTATAGATATTTAAATATTACGGTTTTTGTAAAAACGTTAGAATGGGGCTCGGTGATAAAGCTAAATAAGTCTTCTTCTTGCCCCGCCAATATTTATTTTTATTTATATGCTTCGAAACTGTATATATTATTAAACGGCAAAAAAAAAAAACAGGTACGAAAGTGTCAAACCTCTACTAAGAGAACTTGGAGTGCCTAATGTCTAAGAAGTAAATATTCTTAACATACTACTTTTTATGTTTAAGTTAAAGAATCTACTACCAAACACTTTCCAATATCAATTTATTTCTATAAACCACAAATACCAAACTAAGTACTCAATTAACAACTTTGTTATACCAAAAACTTTATTAAAACAAGCTGACTTCTCAATATCTTGCCGAGGGCCACGATTGTGGAACTCAATTCTAACAAGTAATATAAAGACTATAACTTCCACTTTACATTTGAATCGTGCAACAAAACAACACATATTCAATTTTGATTATAAACAATTACTAACTTACTTTTACTAAGCCTTTATTTAACTTTAGTTATTTAATATCTTATATATTGAATACGTTTTTTATTTTTTTATTTTTTCAATATGTATTTTCTTCAATATGTATGGATTTCAAACATAAGTTATTATATGAACGTAAAAAAAATAATAATCATAAGAAATAAAAATAAAAATGAAAAAAATAAAATAAAAAAATTTTATGCATGTGTATTATATGCAAGATTTTATCTAAATTTGTAACAACGGGGCTGGATGATAAGACAATGCCCTCTGCCAGCTTCAGTCGAAATTTTTCAAAACTTTATATTGTTATGTTGTAAAACATTGTAAAGCTTATTTCAAAGGACGAAATAAATAAATAGTAGTGCTGTGACCAAAACTAAAAATTGTAACTAACTTAACTAAAAAAACCGTAACTAAAATTACCCAACTAACTTTTTAGTCTAACTAAAATTAGTCGACTAACTTTTTAGTCTAACTAAATTTAGTCGACTAACTTTTTAGTCTAACTAAAATTAGTCGACTAACTTTTTAGGCTAACTAAATTTAGTCGACTAACTTTTTAGTCTAACTAAAATTAGTCGACTAACTTTTTAGTCTAACTAAATTTAGTCGACTAACTTTTTAGTCTAACAAAATTTAGTCGACTAACTTTTTAGTCTAACTAAAACTAGTCGGCTAACTTTTTAGCGTAAATAAATTAGTCGACTAACTTTTTAGTCTAACTAAATTTAGTGGACTAACTTTTTAGTCTAACTAAATTTAGTCGACTAACTTTTTAGTCTAACTAAAATTAGTCGACTAACTTTTTAGTCTAACTGAATTTAGTCGACAACTTTTTAGTCTAACTAAATTTAGTCAACCAACTTTTTAGCGTAACTAAAATTAGTCGATTAAAACAAGCTTCAGTAATAAAAACTGAATAACCTATGAAGCCATGAAATTTTCACACACGATGGCACATTATTGTGGCGGTTGAATGTCCCAAATATGGTTCATAGGGGCACGTCAAATCAAATTCGTAACGTATTAAATCAACTTTGATTATTAGAATTTTGTCCCAGCTCTGAGACAACTACCAATGCGGTTGTTGCAACTGTTTATAAATGGGCACGGAATCTAAAAAAGGCACCCTTTGAACGTTTAATTAACATTCTGCAGTTTAATTTAACGTCTAATTCGGGGTTGGGAAATCCAACTTGTTGGGGGTACTTTTGTTCTCACGCTTCAATCACCGCAATTTTTTTGAGAAACATTTTCATTTGACTTAACAACATTCTTGAGTTATGAGTTCGCACGATGCCTAAAAGTGTCATATCTGAAACATCAAAAAAATCCTGCCCACGCCGCTGGTAAAACAATATACGAAAAATAAAATTTTCGCAAGAATCACAAGCGAAAAGAAACTTGCTAATCGATTCATTTCGAAAGAAGATTTTTGAAACCTACCGAAAGGACTCAGTTAAAAAATAATATCAGTTTTTTACTTCATAAAAATTTGCGTGCGCGATAATTGACACTTATGAGTAATGAGCATTTAATTACTTACTTCATTGAACGGATTTTTTTAAATGGAACATTTCAATCTTGTTTTTATGACGAATTTCACGTTTTCTTCCGTAAGTGACCGTTCTTCAAGTGGATTTATCGAAAATTTTCCTTTCGAAATAAGTTTTTTGATCATTATTTGAAATAACAAACTAGTAAAAATTTAACATGTTGCTATACTGAAGATAAAGTTTCATTACAAACAGTTTGATATATACAGATATTTTATTTTCACATTTCTTGCAGTTAGGCGAATAAACTTCCTTTATAGATTTCGAAACGTAGATATTAAAAGCGATCATTTCTCAAGTGCTACTTCCGAAAGTGAAACTTTTGGAAGTTTTGGAAGAGCATTATTTGAAATAGCAACTTGCGAAAGTCTAATTTTCAGAAGTATTATTTGCGAAAGTTACTGTGACAAATTTTAATGCTTCTATATATTCGTTACGAATAAAAATAAATGCTAATTGTATATACCCTTTTGAAAGATTTTTTTACAGAAATCTTTGAAACCTTTCGGTTAACAACCCTATTTCAAAGGCTTAAAATAGCGACATAGGAAAAATTATCCCAGATAAGTAACATTCCTAAAATTGGATTTTATTATACATTGCCTATAAATTTTCATTTTCATATTAGTGATATATAGTATTGGAGCCAGCGAGAAGGAAAGGTGGTGTTGGGGGTATGACACTCACTATCTATTACCATGGAACTATAAGAGATGGACGTGCAACCTATTGTTTTACATCAAAGAGGCCGCAGAAATCAGCGAGCCATGCGAGTTTCCGACAAACTCTAAATATTCACCCGTCAACAAAAAATTCTATTAAAATGGCTGCCCTTAGATTTAAACAGAAACTCTGATCACGTGGTTTTAGTTTAAATTTTATAGCATTTGTTTAATAAGACTGTTCAGGATAAGTAACTACTTCACGTGTTGACAAATTACTAAACAAATTACACCAAGGAAAAGAAAATCAGTTGTCGGCACGAACAGATTTTCATCATTTTTCCAAGATAAACATTTGTAAATTTGGGAACTTTTTTCGTGTAAACAAAGTTCCATCAATAATAAAATAGATCTGTAAAGATAATTGTAAAATGACTAAAAAAAGTAAAGCGAAAAGTAAAAATGCTTAAATAGTATTTTTAGTCAAGGTCTGGTTTCATGCAACTCCTTGGTCCTTCATTCACCAGCCTTAGTTTTGTGTATTTTTTGAGTATTATTTCCGATATGTCGCCATTTTTTGCCTGGACTACTCTATAAGCTCCATAATATATATTCCACTGAGTATTGTTTTTTAGTAGGTGTATTTTCTAATGGGCTTTTTTATAACTCGTTTGATAATGCAAAACCTTTTAAAAAGTTATTCAAGTTAGTCAAGGCACATAATAACCCATTTGTTTTTGTCAAATAAAAATTAGTTTATATATAGCTGGTAAATCATGCTATATTAATATTAAATACTTAGTTATTCTTGCGGTTTGCCATAAATTGGCTTTGCTAAATTCTTTAAAACTGTGACAAATTATTTTTTTCTTTATTGTATTTATATTCATTTTATGTATGAGTTATTTATCCTTAACTGTATATATTTCTGTTGTTAAACATAAAAATAAAAAATTCTATAATATTCATAAACAATAAGTCTACAGCAATATAGTAGATGGTGTAGTTCCCTGGACATGAAACCAATATTCTCTAAGAAGCTACAAAACTAGTTGATATTTTGTATTATTTGTTATATCTCTAGTTATACATGTACTAAAGTAGTTAAGTAAATGATCTCAATTTCTATATTATTATCAGTGTTATTTCTTAAAATATAAGGAATATCTAGCTATATAAAATTAAACTTAAAATCTGATTCTATTGTAGCCATTCTTGACGATTTTTTTATTATTCAAATAAACATATGTAACTTATATCATTGTATAGAGCTTGACTTGACTTAAAAAACGAGGGGTCATTCGGCCTTTGAAGTTTAGCGGATTTAAAGTTATTGAATTTTTTGTAGTGCAATAATTGATGATTTTTTGACGAAAGGTATAGGGCTATGGAAAATTTGCATTGTTATGGCACCGAAAATTTGCATTATGTCACGCAAAATCAAAACAAAAAACGTCATAAAATATGCGAAGGAAGATAGTTATATATATATACATAGTTTCTATATACAAATCCTTAGAACCTATTCTTCAAGAAAACATAAATAAATACTTGTTATAAAAAGAGGAAAGAGTAAACTTGCAATTTCCACCTGGACACTTTTAAAAAACACTTTTTTTTTTCTATAAAAATAAACCTTGAAGTTTTGAAACGCTAAGAACTAAAAATTTATGTATAAAAGTTAAAAAGTGTGCACATTCCATTTGATTCGTCATCCCTTTTTTAATGTATACGGAAAGTTTTATAAAAATTGGATGTGTTTTGGTACTAAGGAATCCTAACCTCTAAAAGCTTTGTTTTAAAAAAATGTTCCCGCTTCGAGCTTTTTTCTTAAAAGTGGTCTTAAGATATGGATAAAATTTAAATGAAGCCATATAAACCATAGTACTTTCTATATATGACTGGAAAGAGGTTGAGTAACACTAATTGATGCAAAAAACCTTAAGGTGTTTGCTTAAGCATACAAAAAGATATAAGAGAGTAAAGTTCATGAAAGTTACGTGTTTTTTTTCAAACGTCAAATGTTTTTCGTTGAGCCGTGGAATCGCTATCTATTGCTGTTATCTTGAATAACTAAGAGGAAGTTGATGTAACTGGTTAGACGAGACCAAAAGTTTTCGACGAATCCGACAGACTTTATAATTTAATTTCTATTCTTTAAAACGAAAGATTTGTAACAATGCGCAATGAGCATGGTTCGCAAAAAAAAATAAAAATAAATTGCACGTCCATCTCTTATAGGCCATGCTGTTACCGATATTTAGTTTAATCATTCGGCAACTTAAGATGTTATTATAATTATTAGCAAATCTCAGCAATCGATATATATATTCTTATACTCAGCAAGTATAATTTTTAATCGGCAATTATTTATACGGCAGTTTTTAACTTACCACCTCTCCCCCCCCCCCCTGTATACTAGTGAATATACTTAGTCTCTAAATATTTAATTTCATATAAGCGATAAGAAGTACCAATTTATTAACGCTAACTTCCATCATTTTTCTCAACAAGCTTGACATTTAATGAGAAAGCTTATATATGCAACGTTATCATTACATTCATAATTAAAACTTTATCATTTTCTCATTTTTTCAACGTACGGACAAATAAGCACGGAGTTGCACTTAAATTGGTTGGCGTATTTAGGTTATGTTTGTTACAATTTAAGTACATTTAAGCTTCGGCAATTTATTTATTCTAAAATGCATACCAAATGTTAAACGTATTAATAGAGTTTTTAAAATGCAAAACATTTAATAGCATTTACCGAGAGGCTCATCGTCCGCATTTAAAAATGCTACCTCCGCAATTAAATCGTGTAAAACTGTAAAATAAGATAAACATTCTGTTAAATGGCAGCGGTCGCTTTATTAAACCAGAAAATTTCTTATCACTTTTTAATTACTTAAAAAATGCAGAATATCTATCATTTTAAAGTACATTTTCACTTTTTGTTTAAAAAAAAATTAAGTTACGATATATTTTTCCCAAAATAATGTGTTTTTTTTGGTATCAAAAATTTAATTTTTAGTCGTATATAAACTCATTTAATTATATTAAATATGGCTGTATACTAGGCAGCAGCAATTTTTGGCTTTAAATTGCTTCAAGCTGGAGTAGATAGTTTGTTAGAAAATAAGAGTTTTAGCGTGAAAAGTAAGATCTAAAGTTAACTAGAAGCAATCTTATTTATAAAGTAAGTTTGAAATATCAACTTAAATGAACCGCATTTCAGACGCCATTTTTTGTAGAATTGTAAAGAAACGGTAAGGTTAATGAAATCATTCATTATGAAATATAAACTTGGGTGGGTCATAATTAATACATGAAAATGTAAAATACATTTACAAATGTAAAAAATAAACTTAAATTTAAGTAACATAGAATCGGGAAGACTTGCTACGTTCATATTTTGCACTTAGTTTTATAGTCTAATTAAGCAATTCGTTTTTCTAAAAAAAAAAATTGAAAATCGGATAATGATACTTTGCAAAAAATTTGCAACCTTGTTTGATTGTTTTTAAAACAAAACAGTTCAAGTTCTAAATTTAAGAGTTTTTACTTAAGAACAATAAAATAAATTCAAAAATAATTATTACAACAAGGTATTTCCGTATTACATTGATTAAATTGCACCAATTTTAAACCAAATTAAAAAATTCCAAATTTTCGTACAAAAACATCAACATTTGAAAACATTCAGCCGTCATCCTGTTTCGCTTAGCATACAAATTGTTTAATGCGTCAGAAAAAAGGCGCTCACTTGGTGCACTGGTAGCAGGTGTACATAAAATCATCGTTGAAATGCAATACAATATTGGAAAAACATATTGATTTTGATGCCAAAACTCTAAAACATTTTGTTCGTGCACTGACAATCTTATATATTCACTGTTTTCTTTTTTTAGATCTAAGGTTACATTTTTGTCACTATCACTTCCGGAATCATCTTCTTCATCCTCAAATGACAACTTAAATTTTTTTGATTCCTTTGTCACCTTTTTAATTGGAATTATTTCACCAACTCTTTTTGAGAGATAAAAATCTGACTAAAATTCTTTCACAATTTTTAAATATTTCTTTTTTTCGTACTTTTCAAAGAATTGAAAACTTTTATAATTTGGATCCAAAAACGTGGCACACAATAAAAAGGAATTATTCTCTAATTCATATAAATCTTTGTAAGTTTGTAAAGATTCTAACAAATGTGATTTCAATATTAGAATTAAAGGAGGAGTTTCACTTTTATTCTTACTCAGCTGCTTCTCAAGGTACTTTATACTTGGAATAATTAAAGAACACGTTGCATACCTATCGCCAGATAGTAAAACACTTACTTGATTAAAGCTTAATAAAGCATTTACCGTTTCTTTTAAGTTAACCATTTCATCTTCATCGAGTAAATATTTTCTCATATCTTTGTATTGTTGTTTCGAATTAAAGATATCTTTTACGGAGGAGTGAAGCTTAACCACTCGCTCTGCCATGAGAAACGTAGAGTGCCAACGAGTTTTCATATCTTGAATCAAATGAAGTATGTGATTTTTTTCGACACCTTGTCGTGTTTGACTTTCCTCTAAGAAATCTTTAAGTTGAGAAGAATGATTGAAAGATGTAACAATTTTCCTGCACTTAGTTAATGTTCTTGCAATGAAAAAGAATTTAGACGAACTATCTTTTTCACCTTCTTCAACTAAATCTATGACATTTTTAACAACTAATTGCAAAACATGTCCCATGCATCTTATTGGTTGAATGTTTAAACAAACTTTTAAAGAATTTAGACAGTTGCGTACGTTACTGGCGTTGTCTGATACTATACTCATTATTTTATCATCTACTTTAAACTTTTCTACAATTTTTAGCAAAGCCTCTTTTAAATTATCTGCATCATGGCGGCCATTAAGGTATGCAAAGCCCAAACAAAAACTGATGAAATTTGTTTTGTCAGAAATGAAATGTGCAGTTGCAGATATATAACTATAGTTTTGACAGGACGTCCATCCGTCAGTAGTAATAGATAAAACTTTAATTGATAATAATTTTGATTTCAAAAGTTCAACTTTTTCTCGATATAAATCAGTTAAAAGAGGTCTTAACTTTTTTCGGCAAGGCACTTTATACTTTGGATTTAAACACAAAACAAATTCTTTAAATGCACTACTTTCTACCAACATTAATGGAAGACAACAGGCAATAATGAAAATTAAAAGAGCTCTATCAATCTTATCGCTAACTTCTTTTGACAAGCCACTCATAGTTCGTTTTTTTTTCGGCGTTATTATTTTGTGATCATGTTCAAGATGGTAATCTAATATACTCTTTGATGTTTTACAAGAGTACTTTTTAGGTCTGTTACTATTACATTGATTGCATATCCATTTTGATGTTTCCTCCTCGATTGAGTAATATTCGTAAGTAGTTTTACCTGCTTCTTCAATGGACTAAGCATTAACTTCAATTTCTGTTTGACCGGATGAAAAACTTGAACTTGTTTCGCTATTGTTATGATCTGCAGGGTTTTGTTCATCTATAGTCTTTCTTTTATCCAATCTTTTCTTCGTCAGATTCATCAAATCAGATATTGAAGCAGCATATTCAATTGGAGAAAACGTATTATTTTTCGACATAGTTTAAAAATGCAATTTCTTAAAGTAAATTTAAATATATATTTGAGAATAACGGTTTATCTAATATATAGCGGGAAACCATTACTTTGAGGTGTCAGTTAAGGCATTCCTTAAATTTTGTTGTGTTGAGAAATTATATGAACATAATATGAATTAAGACAAATAAATCAACTTAAAGACATTCATTAAAACTTATTGTTTTTAAGAAACTTAAAATACGTAATATAATTTGTGACAATTAGGTAATAAAAATGCTTTGTTTGTACCTAGTATTGCCCCACATTTTCTTTCATTGAATTAAATAAAAATTGGTTTGTTTGCAGAACAACTCCGCCAAAAACAGCTGATATTTTATACCGAATACATAATTAGTTATTAGCATTTTAATAATAATTAAAAAAAAAATAAAAATTGAGAGTTGAACAAGATTTATATTCAATTACACAATATAGAAATAATAAAAAACATTAATTGCGTAACAAATTGTTACGCAGTTAATGTTTTTTATTATTTCTATATTGTGTAATTGTTACTAATAACTACAATCATATTGTCGTCACTGTAAAAACTGCGTTTTATGAGTGTAGAACAAAATAAATTAGGTATTATTACCTCAAAAAATGATTGCTGGTATTATATAAAAGAAATCCGAAAAAGCTTCTGCATACAACGCATTTCAAAAATATGGCACCATTTTTTTTTCTAATAGTTTATGGTTCATTTTAATTACAAATTGAAAAAATCCAGATTTAAACCGCTTTTCATTGAAAGTTAAAACAAGTACTTAGTGATAAGGGGGGAGTAATTGGATACAGTTTTTTTACTATTACTAAACTCCAAGTGTATATCTCGCAAACCTAAGAAAAAAAACTTGAAAAACTCTGAAAATCAACTTTGAAAATGATGCCATGGAGATCTAAATTGTAACTTACAGCAATTTGTTATTAAAAAAATGGCGCTTAAACCACTTCACAACTAACACATAACAAGATTTAAAAAAAGTATTTTTTGGGTAAAAGTAACAATATATTTTTCGCAAATTAAAAACTTAGTCGACTAAATTTAGTCAAACTAAAAAGTTAGTCGACTAATTTTAGTTACGCTAAAAAGTTAGTCGACTAATTTTAGTTAGACTAAAAAGTTAGTCGACTAAATTTAGTTAGACTAAAAAGTTAGTCGACTAATCTATTTACGCTAAAATGTCGGTCGACTAATTTTAGTTACGCTAAAAAGTTAGTCGACTAATTTATTTACGCTAAAAAGTTAGTCGACTAAATTTAGTTAGACTAAAAAGTTAGTCGACTAAATTTAGTTAGACTAAAAAGTTAGTCGACTAAATTTTGTTAGACTAAAAAGTTAGTCGACTAAATTTAGTTACGCTAAAAAGTTAGTCGACTGAATTTAGTTAGACTAAAAAGTTAGTCGACTAAATTTAGTTAGACGAAAAAGTTAGTCGACAAAACTTAGTTAGACTAAAAAGTTAGTCGACTAATTTATTTACGCTAAAAAGTTAGTCGACTAAATTTAGTTAGACTAAAAAGTTAGTCGACTAAATTTTGTTAGACTAAAAAGTTAGTCGACTAAATTTTGTTAGACTAAAAAGTTAGTCGACTAAATTTAGTTAGACTAAAACTAACCTTAACTCCTACCCCTAATAAATAGTGTATCAAGTTTTGTACCTATTCTCAGATGAAAAATTTATTTGATTACGAGGTAGATTATTGAATTCTGATTGGCACAGAGCGTTTATTTTTTAAAGGGTACCATTTTACAAGAAATCAATATTGCTTAGAAGTATTAGTCAATATTGTTAATAATAAGGAATCAATCAAATGATGTTGCTTAAATGTTAAGAATGCTTAAATTTTGATTTAGTTATTTGACAATGATTAAGATATCTTACAGTAATGTATATAAACATACCTTAATATGTACTCAAACCTTAATGTGTACTCAAACCTTAATGTGTACTCAAACCTTAATGTGTACTCAAACCTTAATGTGTACTCAAACCTTAATGTGTACTCAAACATTTTTTTGTTGCTGTTTTTTTATACTAACTATTTTTATATTACCACTGTTTTTTATTAGTTTTGTTGTCGCTATAATTGTTGGAGTATTTATATTTTTTTCTGTTTATTTAATTTTGACTATTTATTCTTTAGTCACCTTTAAATAACTCTCTCCTTTCCTTTTTTAAACACGGTTATTGCAGCTATTATTATTATTATTATTATCATTATAACATTCATTGACTTGTTGTCTGTTAATATGGTCCGTTAATAGGGATCGTCCATAAAGTACGTACGCTCTTATACAACCTCCCCAACCTCCTCCACCTCCCTAAAAGTACCTACGCTTTTAACCTACCTACCTAATATTTTTTAATACTTTTTTCAATTTAGTGTCCTCTTACTATTATAATTGACTCACTGCCCCCATCTCATATACGTCATTTGCAGATTTCCTATATTTATATAGGAAATCTGCAAATGACTCACTGCCCCCATCTCATATACATCATTTGCAGATTTATATATATATATATATATATATATATATATATATATATATATATATATATATATATATATATATATATATATATATATATATATATATATATATATATATTTTAAAGAAAAACACGATATTTTTAAATCTTGATATGTTTCGCAGTTAACAATAGGAAATATATATAATTAATTACCTAAATAATTTATTTTTATAGACATAATCATTATTGCAGGCGAAGATTGTTTATACTATATTATAACCTATATTATTTTACGTATTATATACATATACATATATAATTATTTTTATTATTCTTATAATTTTTAATTTATCATCATTATTATTTGTACTATTAATAACATGTCAAAATTAAAAAAATATATATATATATATTATGAAAACTAATTATTTTATAATATATATATATATTTATATATATATATATATATATATATATATATATATATATATATATATATATATATATATATATATTATAAAAAAATAATAAATCAAGTAGTTTAAATTAAGCCTCAGATAAAAACTAACTTGTTTATTTAAATCATTTTAAAGGCTTTCAAAAGTATAGAAATATCTATATATAATAACTATAAGTCATTTAAGCTATTTAATAATCAACTAATACATAAACTTTTAATTAAAAAAATTTATTTTCAACAATAATTTACAAATTAGTTTACAATTAATTTACTACAATGCAATATCAAAATATTTTAAAGTTCAAGTGTATTACAGTTCCACACTAACTAATAATAAACGACTGAATTATTGCTTAGCTTTTGCTATATAATCTTCAACTTAGAAACATGTAACTTCATTATAAACCATTTTTCTATTGAGCATTTGAGATTTTTATTCCCATTTCGGTAAGTTGCTCACAAACATCAGACTCATCATTCTGTGGAGCCATTTGCATATTTGGAAAGTTATAACTTGGGGGAAACATAACATCGTTTGGAAATTGTTGTGTCATAAATTCATAAAAGCCAATAGGGGGTGGGGGAACAAATAAAGGAAGGGAAAAGATCGGCAATCTTGGTGTATACTCTGATGCAAAAGGTGAAAGGGAACTTTGCACCATATTACTTTCATTTGTATAATTTTCAGCCGTAAAACTTTCTGGTGTAAAAACTGCTGAACTAGCATTTTGATCTCTAAGCATCACTTGTAGCATACCGATTTTCATTTCTGCATCAAGTGCTAAGTTTTCAATTGTTTGGTTTAAAACACAAATGTCTTGTCTCAGATTTTCAACTGTATTTTTTAAAAAAGAGTTTTCGCGAATTAACGAGTTGCGGTGCAGACGAATGGCTTGGTACTGTCTTTCCAAAGCATACCGATTGAGATCAGAAATGTTTTTACTAAATGAACTTTTGTGGTCTTTAATTTCCCCAGGATATGTAGAAAAACGGAGGTTGCTGCCTTGTTTGTTAAAACAGTGTCTTCCTATAGGAGAACGACGGTGATCTATCAAAACACTAATTGGTTGAAAGCAGTCGTTTGTCTCTAAAGGCACCAGTTCGCGTAAAAGCATTTGACGATTATTAGAGTTAAAGTCTGTAGCGCTCGAAGAATAGTTCGCAACGTTGTCAATATTTTCATAACCTTCGGTATAATTTTTACTAGAGTGCAGTGATATAGACGACGAGTAGCCCTTTAAATTATCATCGTTAACAGCTTTGTTAGACAAGTATTGACTATTCTTATCAGCTTGGTTGATGGTAATAAAGCTAGATTTTTTGGAGGCTGAGTTGGCTTCGGTGGTAACTAACTCATCTAAAAAAGCGTCAGAGCAACTTTCCAATGAATTTTTTAGCTTATTAATATCTTTAATGTACTTTTGAAGTAAACTTTGACTAACTTGTAACTTTTTTTCTGCGTCAATAAAATTTTGATGGAAAATTTTAGCGTCTTCAATAGCCTCTTTTGTATGATTTTCGGCAATTTTAATTTCATTTTCCAACCTTCCAGCATTGCTCGCTTCATTTGCAACTCGGCTTTCGAGATTGTGAATAGATTTTTCTAACTCGCTGATTAAAATTATTTTATTTTCTACTTCTTTTTGAAACTTTATCTCAAGGTTATTTTTTTCAGCTATTAATTTGTTTACGGTATTTTCAATTTCTTTTGTTTTTAGTTTGCTCTCTTTTTTTAAACGTTTTACTTCGATTTTATGCAGTTCTTTCAGGCTGTCCACTTCAGTGCGAGAGATTAAATCAAAGGCGTCAATTTTATTATTTAAAGCTTGAATTTCCAGAAAGTATGAACTTTTAATTTTACAAATTTCCTCTTCGAATTCTTCTCTTTCGTCCATAACCTGACACTTAAGTTTCAAGAGCATTTCGTCGTCTTCTTTCGCTTTTTTATTAAGCTCAGCGCACTCAATTTTGTAGTTTGTAGCAATTAAACGGAGTTCTTCCATCTCGTTGACTAAGGTTTCAATATTGTCTTGCAAGTTTTCGTATTCTTCTTTAACGCATTCTTTTAAAACTTCTTCTCGATCACAACTAATTTTTAAGTGAATAATTTCTTTACCTTGATCAGCTATTAAATCAACTTGATCAGCTAATTGACGGGACAAAACTTCTAAGGCTTGCTCGGCAGCTTTTCGTTTCTCAATTTCGATGGGTAAAACATAATTTTGCGCAGATTCAAGTTCCTCGTGAATTAAGTTCAGTGTCTCGGCTGTAAGCAATATATTACTGGGTTTAATTTTATCAATGAGTACAAGATCTTCGTCTGAAAATGTGCCGTCTTTAATTGTTAATATGCTTGTTTCACGATCAAATTGATTAACATTAAAAGCTGGTGAGCAAAATAAAACTTTTTTATCTTCTGTAAAATAACGAACTTCATATAGAGTTTGCTCATCTTTTGGACAGAAATCAAGCTTTAATAAAACTGAACTGGTACCATCTTTTTCAGTTGCATCTAGGACATATTGGTAACATAAAGGTTCTGTGTTTTTATTTAGCTCATCTGAAACTTGAAAAACACCTATCTGATCATTTAAAGATGGAACAAAATTTAATAATGAAAATGTAACTGTTATTTCTTCGCTTTGACAATAACTTTTTTTAAATGATTGCAACAACACAGGAAAATTAGCCATTGAATTTTATTTTTCATTAAACCATTTTGTTTGTTTACATCAACTGACGTCATTACAACGGCTTCATTTTTAAATGCTTAATTTCTTTAGAAGAGCATCATAGGCTTTAATTTAAGCGAAATCGATTATTTCCGAGAAATTAACACAAAAAATTCAGAAGCCGAGAAAACAGCAGAGCTTTAATATATTATAGCCCACTATGTAGAACATGAAAAATATCCACACCCACACTCATGAAATATATACATGAAACACCATAAAATATATACATACACACACGCATACACACACACACACACACACACACACACATACACACACACACACACACACGCAAGTACAGCATCGGCTTTTTTAAGAGGGCGAGGTCGTGCGCCGTACAAAAGCGGCAAGTTAAATGAAGCGGAAATGTTGTAATTTTGTAACTTATAAATATTAATTTTGTGAATGTAATTTTGTAACTATAAATTTAAATAAAATAAAAAAGATCAAACACTTGGATGACCGTGATTACTTCGTAAATTTTAAAATAATCACAAATATTATGAAATTTTCTTTTTTTAAAAAATTATAAAACATAAACAACAACTGCTTAGTAAATAATTTTTTTTTGTTGATATTTTGACTTGTTTTTGCAATATCGTTGCTAGACGTAAAATGTAATTTCAAGTTTATAATAAATTTTAATACATTAAAAGCAGCATTGAACTAACTAATTTTTTTTTATGTGATATTTCGGTCTATAGAAATTAGAGCGAAATATCACATAAAAGAAAAATTAGTTAGTACGATGCTGTTTTTGATGTGTTATAACCAGAGACGATTTTACGGGTGTGTGGAAGGAGGGCGTATACCCCCTCTTCTTCCTGATGAAGGTGATTTTCAAGTTATAGTCGGTTTTTTTCGGAATTTAGTCGGCTAGTCGGATATTTGACACAACTCAGTCGGGTAAATTTTCGTTTTGAATACCTTTATTTTTTTATAGAAGTCGGTACTTTTTGAGAATTCCCCCCCCCTCCCTCTCCTCCCTTCATTTAATTTGTAGAATCGCCTCGGGTTTTAACTGGTTATAACTTTTCATACAACAAGAAATGTCGCTAAAAAATTTAATTTCAAATTTGCTTTGAAATAAATTAGCCCAAGATTTTCTTTTGTTCTTTGTAGCGTCTTCCGTGCGTTATTTCCACTTGGAATAGTTTCGAAAAGTTGCATAATTTATTTTATAAAAGTTTTTAGTCTTTTATTAAGACTAGACGTTATAATAAATTAAAATTTTAAACAACTACAAGTTTCATTTTATTTTATCTTCTTTAAGAATATTTTTTTATTTTTTTTTTTATTTTTAAATGAAGAAACAATTTTATTTAAAATGAACAATGCTTTAACTTTAAATGTCCATCAATTTTTGGCGAACTTTCGAGAACACTCGAAAATAATTGTGTAACTTCATTGCATGTTGAAGCAAACAATAAAACTAGTTATTTTAAAAGAATCTAATGATTAATTGGACGATATGCTACCAGAAACAGATAAATTATTAGATTGTGTTACTTGGCCAATCGTTTGATCTAGCAGCATTGTAGACCATTTAATTAAACTTGGTCCTGTTAAACTTACCAAAGACAAATATTTTAGAGATAGCAATGGTCGTTTATTACGATATTATTCACATTCTAAATATCCCGGACTTCGTTTTTGCTGTCGACTTTTTAATAGTTTGTTATATGTCAATATTGGTCTCTGTTGCGTTCAATAAATAAACCCAATTAATTAAAGCATAGGGATTTTATGAACATAGTATTTTCTATATAAAATGTTCTCTACAATTGATAGAAACTGCGGGTAAGAATAAAAATAGAAAAAATTATACATAAGAAAGAGCTTAAAATTATAGAAAAAGAGAGTTTCCGATAGCAAAATGTTCTTTTTCGATTGACGAATACCACTCTTTATAAAGAGTTATAAATCTAAACTTTCCTTGCTGAAAACAACATGTGTTTTAGAGGGAGGTCAGATAAACTGTTTACACCTCAAAACAGCAAAAAATAATTCCCAGGTTTGCAACTGGGACCCATATGGCAAACCCATCGGGAACCCGCCGGATCTTAGCCGCAGGGTTCCCGATGGATCTTTCCTCTGAGGCCCATATGAAAATGCTCGTCGTGTATCCCGTAAGGGTTCCACGAGCTTTACCCATTGCAAGTCATGAAAAATTACGTTTAAATGTTTAAAATTTACAGAAAAAGCAAATTTATGTATAACTTCATTGATTTATTTCAAAATAATTATTAAAATTACAGTCAAAATTAAGCAAACTTTTAAACGATTCTTTAATCGAATACTTTCACGGTTATCTCGCGAATTGGAAGCTTTTCCATTGTTGTTTAAACGACTTCTTTGAAAACCTCTTTACACAATATCTCGTTTCAATATGACCTGTAAAAAAATTTAAGTAAACTGTTAGTCTTAAATTTTATAGGTAACAAATTATTTTTAATGTTCTAAAACTCTTACGATTTCTCCTAAAACTCTTCGGATAAAAAATCGAAGGTAGAAAAATATAATCTTTAATTTTATAATCGACATTTATTTGAACGTTTTGAAATGTACTTGTAATAAATAAGCACATGCTTGTGATTCATATAATAAATTGATAACACTCCTTTAGCTACTGATGAATAAATTATATAAAACTATTATATAAATATAGTTTTATATTTATATTAAATATAATTTGATATATACTGTTTATAACTTTATATATAAACATATTGTATATAACTTTGTTAATACAATATGTTTATATATATATATATATATATATATATATATATATATATATATATATATATATATATATATATATATATATATATATATATATATATATATATATATATATATATACATATATATATATATATATATATATATATATATACATACATATATATATATATATATGTATATATGTATATATATATATATACATATATATATATATATATATATATATATGTATATATATATATATATATATATATATATATATATATATCTTATACTGCTGATTTAGGTAAGCAGTGTGACGTCATATTGAAATAACCTGCTGCCGGGGGCTAATAATTTTTAAATGTAATCTTTAAAATAGAGCGAAACTTTTTTCATTTTACACTAAGGTTTCATCAATTAAGACTCATCAGAAACCTTATATAACAGTACCGTGGCTACTACATCCAAGAACTCCCCTCCTTCAAAAGGGCCGCAAAATTTTTAAAAAATATAAATATATATATATATATATATATATATATATATCTGGGTGTAAACTAGCCCTGTGGAGTCCCATTAAATGTGGTATTCCCAAATGCTCATAAAATTAAAAAAAAAAGTCCTTTAGAAAAAAAAGTGGTGGTGTTGTCGGCCCTGATTATTAAGTCTTACTGCAAAGTCTATTTAAAGTAGTACATGTGCTTTGTCAAATAAGTTTTTTCAAGATATTGAGAAGCCGTTTGCCTCAGATACTACTCAGAAAATTTTGATCAATGCGAATATTAGGGTAAGTCTTTTAGTTATTGTTTTTCTTTTTTTGTTTGGTAGTTTGTATCAACTGAATTAGAATCACATTAACTATTATCTTTTTTTACTTATCGGCATTGACTAAAATCTTTTTTACCTATCTACTATTTCTAAAAAAAACGCTGCTGAAATATAAGTTAAATACAAAAAATGTTTTATAATTATAACAAACAGGTACTACAAATTTATCTAACAAAGAAAATAGATTTTTTATTTTACTGCTTGCTTGTATTAAAAGAAATGCATGTACATGAATGCCCACCAATGAAAAAGAAATATATATTTAAAAGAATACTCTTAAAATGAAAGTGGCAATGATATATTAGGGTTTTTTTCCTAATAATAATTAATATATACTGATTAAAATAATATAAAAGTATATAATTCTTAATACTCAAAGTTTAATTTGCTGTGTCATTGTGAAGCTAATTTAATTTTGTGTTGATTTCATATTCATCTTAGTTAAGTGTTACAGTATTTTTTTATTTGGAGTAGAAAAGGAAAGAGGAAAATAAAAAGACCTCACAAACACATTTTAATCTCGGCGGGGTTGGAAGGGGGTGGGGAGGAGAAAGTGGTGAGATTAGAAAATATTTTGACAAATATATATATATATATATATATATATATATATATATATATATATATATATATATATATATATATATATATATATATATATATATATATATATATATATATATATATATATATATATGGACACTAGTCCACAAACAGGAAGTTCTAAAGATTCATATATAAAAAGTAAGAAATTAGCAAACACAAACAATCCTTTAAATCAACGATTAAAAAATATTGCAAATTACAGCAAAAATCCATCAATTAGTAATAATCATTCAAAGAATAATAAACAAAATAATAAAAAAAATAATGTCATTACTGTCTTTGCCTAGTCTAAATAATAATTACAACGAAAATAATAATCAAGATTTAGCCTTCGTTACCCAAACTTTATCAAAAATTGGCCTAAACGTTGACTCGATCATGAAAATACACCGCTATCCAAAATCAAATTCTAACTTTAACCAATCTTCCGTATCGATTTTTTCTGTTGGTTGAACTAAAAACGAAAGAAGATTATCATCTAGTTATCAGAAACTCTCGTATCTTACAAAGTCATAATATTTTTATACGCCCAGAAAGAAATTCTGCTGATTAAACAAAGTTTAACAAATTATATAAAGAAAAAAAAAAAAGATTAAATGATCTTCTACAAAATAATAACACTCTAGATCAACCCTTTCGTTTTGTTGTCCGAGGTAACAGAGTTTGTTGCCTCAACCACCCAAAAAGTTCCGAAGTTAAAAAAAGCATTTATACCGATTGGCATCAATACATTGATGCAACTAAATATCATTGCTTCTAATAATACCACGTCAAACCCGAATCAGTTATACCTTCATTCTGTTAAAAGTCAACATCCAACTAAAATGATAATCGGTCACATAAACATTAGTTCAATTAGAAATAAATTTGAACCTTTAAAGGAAATATCTCATGGCAAAATTGATATACTAATAAAATCTGAAACTAAAACCAACCACTCCTTCCCCGCAACACAATTCTTTATTGAAGGTTATAACAAATTGTATAAACTAGATCGATCAAAACTCGGAGGTGGAATATTGCAACATGTTAGAGAAGATATATCCTCTAAGATACTAACCCTCTAAAATACTAACAAAAACTAATGATAATAGTAATTATGAATGCTTCTTTGTAGAAATAAATTGAAGAAACAGAAAATGGTTGATTACCTGCTGCCTAAAACCCTAAAATCCTAAAACCTCGTCAATCAATCAGTTATAAATCTTGGAAAAAATTCTCGATTATTTTTTAGGAAAATATGAGTATTTAATAGTCATGGTCGATTTTAATGCTGAGATAAAAAATGAATTTATGGAAAAGTTTTGTATTATGTATAAACTAAAATTTCTTATAAATGTATCAACCTGTTTTAAAAATATTCATAAATCAAAAGTAATTGACCTCATCCTAACAAATGCTCCAAAATATTTCTGTCGAATGCAATTGAAATAGGTTTATCCGACCTTCATAAACTCGTAATCTCGGTCTTGAGATGTAATTTCCCTAAGCAAAAACGGAGAATAACTACATACAGATCTTCAAAAACTATAATAACGAAAATTTTCAAAATGAGCTAATAAAGGAAATAAATTAAAAAAAAACGTACAAAACTTGGATTTTTTTGGATTTAAAGATACCGTAGGACTGCTAAGAAATACTAAAAAGTTATTTTTTGAAAAACCTCAAACTAAAAATGTTACCGTCAATAAAATCTTTTGGAAAACAGTGGAACTATGTTTTAAGGAGAATTCACATCTTGATGAAAAAATTGTTTTAGTGAAAAATGATTCTATAATATCAGATGATAAACTTGTGGCCGATATTTTTAACGCATATTATAAAGATACTATATTGCAGTTGTGCATCAAACCAATCCCTGAAACTAACAAAACTTTTATCCATGACCCCATAGACAATTTAATCTCTAAATACAAATCACATCCAAGTATAATTGCGATTAAGAATTTAATTAGAAATCCAATTACCTTTTCTTTCAAACATACAACCGTCAAAAAGGTATCTAACCATATTTCTCAACTAAATAAATCTAAAATACAACAAAAGGGCAATATACCAACTAGAATAATCAAAGATAACATTATTATTTTTTTGATTTTATATGTAAAGACTATAACTACGCTATTTCAAACAACATTTTCCAGACCTATTAAAAACGCTGATATTACTCGAATACACAAAAAAGGTTTCAAAGCAGATAAATGTAACTAAAGGCCAATCAGTATTCTATCCAACCTATCTAAGTTATATGAAAGATGTATGTATGAGGATATATAGTTAACTTCTTTGAAACATTTTTATCTAGACATCAATACGGTTTTCGTAAAGGTTATAGTGCTCAACAATGTTTGATTGCAATGAACAAAAAGCCTTAAATTACAACGGATACTTTGGCGCATTACTTACTGATCTCTCTAAAGTCTTTGATTGCATATCCCATGCGTTACTAATTGCCAAACTAGATGCCTATGGTTTTAGTCAAAACAGTTTAATGTTTATGTTTTCCTACCTAATGAATAGAAAACAAAGAGTAATAATGAATGATGAATTCAGCTGTTACACTGATACACTATACGGAGTTCTGCAAGGTTTCGTTCTCGGACCTCTGTTATTTAACATTTTTATATGTGATTTATCTTTTTTTCTTCCTGCCGTTGAAGTTGCTGGATATGCAGGTGACAATACTCCATACTGCACAAGAAAAGACGTTTTTTTTTGCTTAGGGAAATTTTCAAAATCGAAGGATTTTGAAAATCGTTTTGATAATTTAGCCAAAAATAAGTCAAAAGCAGCAGGTTATCTGGAATCTCTTAGTAGGTTTGATATTTTTCAAATTAGAAATTTAGCGCATGATCTTCACGATAATTGAGGATGCTAATACAGCACTTCAAGCTTACTAGTCGGAGGGGATTAAATTAAAATATCGTCAAACCGGACAAAAATAATATAAAGCTGAAATTTGGTGCATAAAATGAAGACGTTCTATGCACCAAATTTCAACGTAGAGCAATCAACGTGGCTTTTTTTACGTTCATCATTGGTTGAACGTAAAAAAAGCCACGTTGATTGGGCTACGCGAACATTTCTTTTGGGACAAAAAGTAGATTAATTTTAATTCCTCCTAAACTAATTAACATTTAAATAAATTAAAATTATCAAAAAAAAGGAACAATGACTTGAAAACCCTTTTTTTTAAGTTTTTTTAAGTTTTAAAAGTGTACATTTAATTCAACGTTTTAACCACGCAAAACTTTTTTTCAATGTCTTAATATTCTTTTGCTGCGGGAAACTTGACTAATAAACAGAACAAAACGCTAATATATGAATATATAGCTTATATATAAACAAGACAAAAAGCTTAAATAAAAAAGAAATTTATTATCTTAAAAAAATTTTGTGAGTCGAATATAAATTTTCAAAAAATGCTATGTCCGATAAGCTTATCATATATATCTTTAGCATTTATTATATTTGCATTTTTTTTTTTCAAAACAAATCTTCAAATACCTTTCTCTCGTTTTCAATTTTATAACTTAATCCTTCAACTTAAATGATTCGATTTCTAAGACTTAAAATTGTGCAATTGTATCTAAAAATACCTCACAAACTTTAAATATACATATATTTTTAGTATACAGAGGAAATCAACTAAGTCCATTTTTGGCAGTATGGAGTTATTTATACCACTACTTAGTATTTTAAGTTCTTTATCGTGTGATATACCACACAAATTTAATAAATCAATTATTAATAAGTTATTAAGATTTTTTATTTCAACTATTACACAAAAACTTATTATTTTAACTTTTACGTAAAAGCCTAATTATTTATTATCTCAAAATGATGTTTTTGGACATGCATTTCACTTGTACACCGATGATATACAGTACTGTGAATAAGTTTTAGACCACTTACATTTTTTCAAAAAATCTCGGAGAATTTTTCTCTAATATTTAAGTTTGTAGTTCTAAATTATAAACTTATTAAAACACATGTATTTTACACAAAATATGGAACAATTAAAAACTTTTTAATGTCAAACTTCATAAAAAACTCTTAATATTTACTATGTCCTCCTTTTGCCTCAATCCCAGCCAATATTGGCCGGGGAATAGATTCATACAAGTTAGTTATAAAATCCTAGGGTATGTTGTGCCATTCTCTTTGAAGTACTTCAAAACAGTCTTCAGCATTTCGGGGAGCATGTTCGACCTTTTTTCTGTCCAGGTAATCCCAAATATTCTCAACTATATTCAAAACTGGACTCTGGGGAGTCCCCAATTCCAGTACTCCTTCCGCTGCCATTTCATTTAAATAATTTTTTGGCACTCGGGAACAATGTTTTGGGTCATTGTCCTACTGCAGAATAAAATTATGACCTATTATTCTCATTCCGGATGATACAGCATGGTGCCTTAGGATATCCACATTACGTTCCCCGGTGAGTCGCCACCCTATTTTGATCAAATCACCTACTCCAGATGAAGATAAACAGCCCCAAACTTGTTAAAAGCCTCCTCTGTGTTTTATAGTAGGGTTTAAACACTCAAATTGATAGGCTTTTTCATTTCTTCTTCAAACATATTGGCGTCCTTTCGTTCCAAAAATTTCGAATTTGGACTCATCGGTGTACAGAACTCGATTAAACATTTCCTGGGCCCAATCTTTGTGTTGTTTTGCATATTTAAGTCGTTTTTCTTTATTGCCACACCGTAATAATGGTTTTCGAATTGCAACACACCCTCGTAATCCTGATTTAAGTAGGTACCGTTGAATAAAAGAAGAGCTTACATTTTTTCCAGTTGCTGTGTTAATGTCTTTTGCCAGCTCGGTTGATGATTTTTTTTGTATTTCTTAAAGATAGGGTTTTTAAATATTTATTATCATCTTTTGTTAGCTTAGGTCTCCCACTTTTCTTTCTATCTTCAAGGGAGCCAGTTTCTCTAATTTCTGTAACAGCATTCTTAGAATACCCTGTTTTGGATGTAGTTGTTATGACACATCGTTTTAATAAATAAACAAACAAATCCTTCATGCTTCCTCATCAATTTTGTTTATTTATTCAAAATAATATATTCTTTCAACTTTTCTTATATATTATTAAACTTAAGTACGCTTTAAAAAAATTACATAGGAAAAAAATTGTAAATACGTCTAATTAAACAAGTGGTCGAAAACTATTTTTGTGTAATATATATATATATATATATATATATATATACACAAAAATAGTTTTCGACCACTTGTATAATTAGACGTATTTACAATTTTTTTCCTATGTAATTTTTTTAAAGCGTACTTAAGTTTAGTAATATATGAGAATATATATATATATATATATATATATATATATATATATATATATATATATATATATATATATATATATATATATATATATATATATATATATATATATATTTATATACAAATTATACTAAAATATTTATGTGTATATGTATATATCCTTATCTCGTA
The DNA here is from genome assembly GCF_038396675.1 of Hydra vulgaris. Lineage (NCBI taxonomy): Eukaryota > Metazoa > Cnidaria > Hydrozoa > Anthoathecata > Hydridae > Hydra > Hydra vulgaris. The sequence goes on along the minus strand of NC_088928.1, from coordinate 7,846,129 downwards.
GTCGAAGCAACTTTAAATTTAAAAAAAAGTCTCTTTTAACAACAATTTTGCTATCTCAACAATTAAGCTACATTTTATTATCTTTGAAAAGTCAGAACAATCAAATAAATGCGTACATTAGTTTTATCGTTTTTATAAAAACCGCAATAATAATGACAAGAAAGCTTTTTTTAATTAATTGTGTTTTTTTTTAAAAAAAAAAACATTTTTTAAAACATGCGCGGAGTGTTCCTAGATCGACTATCTTATAGCCTGCTGCTACAAGGAAGTGTTGCTACATCGACTATCTTATAACGGTTATAAGCTATATTTTATATATAAAATAATAAAAACATATATAACGGTTATACATAAGACTTATATATAACTGTTATAAGCTATTTACATAAGGGCACATTTGACGGAACATTCCGTGGAACATGGAACATGAACAAACATACTCTTGTGTGAACGCAATTTAAACAAAATTTCACGCAACATTTGAGGAACTTTTGTACCCTTTCGATTTTTTTATCTCGGTTTCATATTCTTTATGAGGTTCAATATGATCATCTGATTGCCATCGCTCGTTTGCGATGGGTGCTAAAAAAAATACTTTCACAGCAACACTTGTCTTAACTCTAAGATAAACACAATCTCTCTTGAGCTATAACAAAATCCATGTAACTCAGCCGAAATTATTCTCTCCTCTACTTTAACAATCGCAAATCTTTTTACTATTAAAATACTCAGCTTCTCAACATTTTTTAACAAATCTTTCCACTTAAACTCAATCTCTCCACTCACACTCGCATCCCACTCCATTTTATCTCTACACAAAATTTAAAAAATTGTTTTTAGCCTGGCTGTTATAGGTGAAACAATGCCTAATGGATCGTAAATTGGTGCCGAAATTTTTAAGATATTTCTTTTTGTTGTTTTAAGTTCACGTAACATTTTTATAAACTCATTAAATTGGAAAATAAATTCATCATTTTTGGAATCCCATTCGATTCCTCAAAATCTTTTATACTCATGCTCACTTTTACCCGATTCCGTTTCTAAGTAAGTACTGTCATCAAGATTGCTTATTGAATTTTTTATTTCCTTATTTCTTATTATTTTCTCATTAAAATCAAAATAGTTTTGTAACATTTGACTGTTTGTTTTCATTTTCCTTAAATTAAAACCATCTTCAGATATAATTATTTTTGACTTTTTATAAAACTCTTTACCGAGTAATTCCACGTCAAAACAACCAATTTTTTTTTTAAATGCAACCCTATGTCTTTGGATTTTTTTTATATTTTTACCATAGTTAGTACATTATAAAATAAGATAAATCCCAAAATTTCAAGGTCTAACTCCCAACGGTTCGTGAGTAATGGTTGTTTTAATTTTGGCTACTATTATTGTTTTGGTCATTTTCCGCCATTTTTAAATTTACATTTCTCCTTATAAAACCAAGTCTATAAACATTTGAGTTCTAAAAATAAGTGACTTAGTTAATTTCTAGGTGAGGAATTTGAATATATAAATAAAAAACTCATTTTATAATTAAAAAGTACCTAAATATCAATTATAAATGTTAAAATAATGGACACCTGCCCCAGTAAAATTTTTAGGTGTGCAGTAAATTTTTTAAGCCTAAAATTTCAAATTAGATCATTGTATGTTTGAAGAACATTGTGCGAAAAAATCATTTCTGCCAAATACATAGTTTAAAAATTAAATGAAAAATATTACAAAAAAAATACAAATATAGCATATTTCGCTTATCGTAGTATTCAAAATAAATAAAAATGATGCATACTTGAATTGATATACAATTTTTTATAATATATCCATTAAAAACTATTGATTTACAAATATATACTTATTAATTTTGTTAAAATCTTTTTTTGAAAGTTCATATAAGTCTGATATTATTTTTGGTGCACTTATTAATGTTATTACATTAATGAGTGCACCAAAATGTTATTGGTGATTGGTATCCAACAATAATCATTCCGTTTCGGCCAGATAAACTGTTCAGATGGACCATGTGAATGCATAAACTTTATTTTTATATCATAATATTCTTCATCTTTTTCTTCAACTACTGCAATTCACCAAAACGAGTCATATGTACATGCGTAATATTTGTATTTCTGCATTAGCTCAAAATTTATTAAACTTAAATTTTGGTAACTTGATTTTTTAGTTATATTAATAGATTTTGGATTTATATTGTTACTAGTTTTTTAAATAACATAGATGTTTTCGAAACTGGTATGCAATGATGAAATCTTCGACTTCCTGGTATTGTTTTTCCCTTCTCAAATCGTTTATTTTATGTAGCTCTAACATTAACCATAGTTCCTTTATCAATTTTAAATAACTCTATTGTGAGCGTTTTTTGAGTGCAAAGTTCAAACATTGCATCGATTGTTAGTATTTGATTTTTCTTTGGACGTTTTCTTGCTGTTGTTCGTTTTACTGTATTACCTATTGCATCACAAGAAGATTTACCATGACTAGTTGCAAAAAATATCCATTCAGCTTTCAATAATAAATCTTCTGAGTGATGGCATAGATTTTGAAAATTTTTATACTGTCCTCCACATCCATCAGAAAAGTAATACAAGTTGAAAATTAAAGAAGGGTTTCTTTGATATAATTACATAAAAAATATTTGAAATCAAATTACCTTTCTTTTTTTTTTTATGCACTTTATAAACATTACAACAATTGCCATTTTTCTTTTCAAATCTTTTTTCAAAGTAGTGAAAATGGTGATTACAAATGCTGAATAGTTCTTCACAAGCACGCAACTCAGATCTCCATAAAATGTTTTGACGAGTATCAGTGTCTAGGTCATGTAGTAAAAAAATCTCTTTATTTCTAGAATATGAGGTTTTATGGCATTCTGACTTCAAAACTTTACCAATATCACATGAAATTATTTTGATAATGAATTTAAAAATGTTATACTTGCAAATTTAAGAAATGCATAAGTATTAATTACATTATTTATGTAGAACTAATCGCAACATTTAAATTAGATGAATATGTCTGAATTCAGCAATTAAACTTTGATAATTGGAAAAGACAAGGAACCAAGGAACAAAAAGGAAACAAAAAATACATTAAAAAAACTTTCATAACTTGAGAACCACTTAGATTTAGATTTAGGTAGGAATTATCATTTTTTCCCAAAGTACTTTGGCGAAAATTGAAAAAAAATCAGAGAATTTAGGGTTGTATGGCCTGGTTGTTTTGAAATGGAATTACTCTTAGGAAAAGAAATAAAAATTGCACGTTTAATTCAGGAGCGGATCCACGATTTTTTGGTGTTTGAGTTAAATAACTTCCAGGTAAGTTCTATATTTGAATGTTCATACTCATGTCATTTAAAGATGTTTTGCAAAAATTTGCGCTGCAAAGAACTTGGGAACAAAAATACCCTAAAAATTAGAAATCTAAAACGTGGGGGAAATTAATTTTTTGAAATATGAATTCTAATATCCTAAACTAGGTAAAAATTTCTTTAAGGTAATGAAATTTCATTGAAAAATAATGATTTGTTTAGTATTCATACCTAATTAAACAACCCCCTTCGTTTTGAGGGGGTTGTAAACTTTACATGGTACCTTCTGAATGCCAAATGATTTTTTGACAAAATTTTAAAAACATGAACAACTTTTAGTCTTATTAAAGTAAGTAATTTTTCTGTTTGGAAAAATCAATTCCCTTCACGTTTGGGCGGATGATTTCTACTTTTTAGGGTATTTTTGTTCCCAGGCTCTTCGCAGCGCAATTTTTCGCAAAACATCCTGAAATGACATAAGTATGAACATTTAAAGGTTTGGAGTATAGAACTTAGCTGGAAGTTATTTAACGCAAACACCAAAAAATCGTGGTCCGCCCCTGCAATTATATATACATTTTTAGTACAAAAGTAAAATATTTACAAAACTATGTATTTGGCATAAATGATTTTTTCACACAATGTTCTTCAAACATACAATGATCTAATTTGAAATTTTAGGCTTAAAAAATTTACCGCACGCCTAAAAATTTTACAGTGGCAGGTGTCCATTATTTTAACATTAATAATTGATATTTAGGTACTTTTAATTATAAAATGAGTTTTTTATTTATATATTTAAATTCCTCACCTTGAGATTATCTACGTCACTTATTTTTAGAATTCACACGTTTAAAGGCTTGGTTTTATAAAAAGAAATGTAAAATTAAAAATGGCGGAAAATTACCAAATCAATAATAGTAGCTAAAATTAAAACAACCATTACTCACGAACCATTGGGAGTTAGACCTTGAAATTTTGGGATTTATCTTATTTTATAATGTACTAACTATGGTAAAATTATAAAAATAATCCAAAGACATAGGGTTGCATGGCCTGGTTGTTTTGACATGGAATTACTCTTGTATGAAAATGTTTGAAGTAAACTATATTATATATATATATATATATATATATATATATATATATATATATATATATATATATATATATATATATTATATATATATATATATATATATATGCTTGCTATTTAAAAACATTTTAAACATTATTATTTATAAAAACTCATTAATCATAGAAAACATGAAAAATTTTCTTCAGTTTTAGTACTGTGAATTAGTTAGTACTGTGAGGATTCCATAAAGTTCTTATTTAATGTTTCCATGAATTAGAGATAAAACACACTTAACATATGAAAGCAGTAGTGGGAATTTTAAATTTCAAGTTTTATTACATATTGCCCCCACTTGACTCCAATAATATTCAATTCGCTTTTATTTTGATAGTTTGTTTATATCATTTAAATAACAAGTATTAAAAGCATATGAACTGCATGAGGTTTGTTGTTAATTGGCAGAAGCTATACAGAGTTTTGAATTAGTATAAATAGTATAACTTCTTTTTGATAAGATAACAATTGACCTTTCACTTTATTACACAGAGACTCGTTGGTTGATGGTTTTCATCAACCAACAAGTTTTCTATTACTGTAGCAACTTTTAATTATAATCCTTGAGTCTCTAAACCATTGCGTAGTGTTTAAAAAACGTATATTAACTATATATAGTTGTCAAAGTACTATATTTCTATCAATTTTCACAAAAAACGCAAGAATTTTGACCAAGTAACGGCTTATAATTAAGAAAAATTGACAATAAATGGTAAGAACAAATTATATTATTAAACCATGATTTTTGTTTCACCGCAAATACGTATTTTTTTAAATCTTATTCAAATTTAGAAAAGCGATTGTGATTTTAAGAAGATTTTATTTTAAAAGAAAGAGTCTTCAGTTTGGGTTTTTTTGCTACAAATATTTATATATTTTTTGATACCGCAAAATTAATCATTTTAATTTTTTTCGTCTTTTTATAATTTACAGACATGATCACTTAACGGAAATATGTCGCAGTCAACAAAATATCATACAGACGCTGTAGTATTTTAAAATTGCCTTAACTACACCGAGTGGTAATAGTAAATATAATTTACAATATTTTTTTACGAAATTGAAAATCTGTCGATGAGTTTAAATTTAATGTAAAATTGTAAAGCTGAAAACGTTTAAATCGCGATAAACAGTATAAATCTGTTTATCTTTATGCAGCACGAACTTATCAGCCACAGACGAAAAATTAAATTTAAAAACTATAAGAATTTACATGATCGATGTACATAATTAGGCATATGTCTAAAAAGAAATTAGGATTATAAACGTGAGTCAATCAATTATATTGCTACTAAAAATAATAAAACCTTTTTCTATATGTAGCCAAATCTTGGAATCTGGTTTAAACTAAATCAGTAATGTAACACAGTAGGTCATAAATTCTAACTTTCTAAGAGATGAAAATCATATTGATACATTATTCTAATACGGTCAAGATAAGATGATAAGTAATACTAAAAATAAAGATCCCAGTTTTAATAATAGTAAAGAGAAAATAAAGTGACAAAAAAATTTGTTAAAGATCGTGTATTCTATCATTACTATTTGTCGGAAGAAGTTTTTGATCCCGTTTGAACCCTGATTATAATTTTGTCAAGTTTTAATAATTATCATCAGAAGGCAAGTTAGTTAGTATCAACAAGCATACATTGAAATATATCAATGAACATCTCCAGTTTTATTACACAAGACTGCGTATGTTTTTAATAACTTGCATTTTGAATTATAAAGAAGGAAGAATAACTGCCTAATTTGTGTTTTATTAAACTTTTCTTAAACTAAAAATATAATAATTGCTGAGTTCAAAATGTCGCCGAATTTCACAAGTTTACACAGCGCTCCAAAGAAAATGCGAACTGAAGTTAGTTTAATAGAGAAAAGCATTGGAGAAAAACAGTACTTCTTTAAAACTTTGGCAACCAAATAATATATTAATGCTGTAGAATTTTCGGTATAACAATATTCTTTGTAAAGGAAGACAAAGAGCTAATACAAGAAAAAGCTGTTTATATATGCATCGATATAATAAAAAATTGTCTTTGTTTCTTGGTGTTCTTGGTTAATCAAGCATTTGTAAAAAAAAAAAAGTAGAATACCTATATCCAGACTTTGGAAATCATTAAAGAATTTTAAATGATTTTTCTAGAACTTTTCAACACTGACATTAGGGGAGAGTATGTACCCTTAATCCTGAAAATCTATCAGGCCAATTTACTGAATATATGTTTTCATTTTGACCTCTAAAGTAACAGTACATGATACTTTATACCTTATTAAAATTTAATAATCATTTTTTTACCGGAATATCTTAAGTAGATTCTAAATTATAAAAACTAAAAACACACAATTGGGATCAAAGGTGCACAGTATTCTCTCATGATCCTACCTATATGCACCCTTGATCCTATGCATGTATACTTGATCCGAGGTCTAATAGTGTAAGAATTGTTTTTAAGTAATCTAATATGTATATATATATATATATATATATATATATATATATATATATATATATATATATATATATATATATAAATATATATATAATATATATATAATATATATATATATAATATATATATATATAATATATATATATATATTATATATATATATATATATATATATATATATATATGTATATATATATATATATATAAATATATATAATATATATTTATAATATATATATATAATATATATATATATATATATATATATATATATATATATATATATATATATATATATATATATATATATATATATATATATATATTTAAATTTTGTTTAAATGAAAAACAGCATTTTAATAACATTTAAAGTTTCATACACGACAATCATCAGCTAATAAAAAACATAAAAAACCGTTAGAAAAAGCCGTTTAAAAATAAACTCTTTTACAAATTTTTAAAAGTAGCAATCTTCTTATTTCCATCCAATGCAATATGAAAATAGTTAACTATTTTGACGTTACATTTGACCTCAATAAAAATTCTTTTCAACTATACCGTAAATGCGACAGTGAGCTGAATTATGTTCACTCTGATTCGAACCACCCACCTAGTATTACCATAAGACTTCCTCGCACTGTTGAATTGAGATTTTCTGCCACGTCAGTAAATGAATCTGTTTTTTATAATGCTATACCACCTTACAAAGAAGCTTTAAAAAGTGTAGCTATAATTGTAAACTGAAATACCAACCTCAAGTTACGTTGACTAAAAGCAAAAATCGAAATCGAAAAGTTATATTGTAAAACCCTCCATTTAGTTAGAATGTGGAAACAAAAATAGGCAGTCGTTTACTTGCATTAATTGACCTGCACTTTCCAGTAAACCATGAATTTCACAGAAAAACCATGAATATTTAACAGAAATTCAATCAAAATTAGTTATAGCTGTATGCAAAACGTAAAGCCTATAATTAGTTAACCACAAGATTTTACACAGTGATACAAATTTGAATGCAAGAACTTGCAACTGAATTACAAAGACTGCTTGCCCATTAAACAATCAGTGTTTATTAAGTAATATTGTTTATCAGGCTACTGTGATTGATGAAAATCCTAATCCTAAAGAAATAAAAAAATATATATTTTGGTATCAGCAAGACACCATTCAAACTTAGATACGCAAATAATTTAAAATTTTTTGATGTTGTGAAATACAGAAATGATACCGAGCTTTCTAAGGAGATTCGGATTTTAAAAGAAAAAAACATAAAGCACACAATAAAATGTCCTTACAAACCAAACATCACAGGCTGCATTGTAATAACGTTTCCTTGGCATATAAACTGACCGATGGCTGCAGCTTGTGACTCCAATGTTATGGAAAGAACAGCATAGTTATGCCATTTCTTTAGCTAAATCTAAACACACAATTGAAACATGGCTTTCGTGGTTGTCAAGAAGTAAAAGCACTTCATTATCTGGTGAATATTTCACATTTTGAATAAAATATTTCATCTATTCTAAAAACGTTGCAACATTCATCCAATCTGATGGGTTTCCAACCCTAACACATCCAAGTGGACCACCATTTATCATACTTCTTTTGAAATAAACTCTAGGAAAAATAAAAAATTGAAGGGATTGAGTTTCCTATAACATTAACTGCACACGAAATTATTACTAATGTCCCTCTTTCTGCTGAAGTTATCCTTCCAACTTGTTTATCTCCTTTACCAACAGTTACTTTAACTGATTTTTGAACAGTTTTGAAATGTTTGAAATGTTTTATGGCGAAAACTTGCGTCGCAAACAAACATCTTTTGGATTGGTGAAATATTCTCCAACTATATAACAATTAAAAACAGTTGCTTATGTCATACTAGTAGCTTCTGGATTTGTAAAGATAAGTCATTCCTTCGTAATATAAAATCACGAAGACACTGTTTCTCAGCAATTTGTAAATTTTTTCTCAATTTAAGAATGTGTTTTAAAAAAGTCACTGCGAATTCAAAGGTAACTTTTCGTGTTGTTTTGGTTGACAATCCATAGTAAAACCCTTAAAAGATAGTCTGATAAAGATGTTTCTTCTTCGTTAGTAAAGAGTTAGGTCTATTAAGTAATTAAATCCAAATATAGTCTGCAAGACTGTTTTTGAATTTAATTGATATTTCCTTACATATCTCTTAAGTGTCATTAAATTTACTTCCCTCTTCTTAGATATACGAAAAACTGTACCACCCTTAAGAACTGCATTAACAGCTGCTCGCATTTCATTTTAATTTACTTAACCACTAGGCGGTTTACTGGTTTTTCTTTTTTTAAGATATACCATTTTTAGCTGTAAAAAAATTAAACCTCTTTATATAATTCAACTATATTCTTAATTTTTGGATGAAATTAAGAAAGACCTTTATTTATAAGGATCTTCTTTATTAACAAAAACACACAGATATATATATATATATATATATATATATATATATATATATATATATATATATATATATATATATATATATATATATATATATATATATATATATAAATATATATATATATATTTATATATATATATATATATATATATATATATATATATATATATATATGTATGTATTTATTTATTTATTTATAAGTCAGGTCAGATTATCCTACTACTGTTAACATGTAACCCACATGTTACCAGTACAAACACGTAAGCCAACTCCGGCTTTAATAAACCTTGGTCTTGAGATTCTCATCTTGGGCGAATGTTAAATGCATCCGGCTATTTTCTTGTAGAAGGACTCCAAGTCAAAGACTTAAGGGGTAAACAGATTCTATCTGTTGACCAGCCGCACACCCCTTCCTCATCTATTAGGCTGGCGTAGATGCATTTATAATACATTGTTTCCAGTTTAGGATGTTGAATGCTGAACCTTTCTGACTCATTGCATGGGCTTTGCTTGTATCTTTTGTACTTATGACTAGGCAACTCATTCCACTATCTCCTATTGAAGATACAGCTCTAAAAAGAGTATTATTCGGTATCCGATTTCCGACCGGATAACCTTATCCGGTTTTTTATGTACCGGATATTTTATGTTAATGCCAATTGAAAATTGAAAGAAGTCAAAAAATGTCATATTTTTAAATAATTTAATGTTAATGGTTTCTATTCAATTATGTTATTATTATTATTATTGAAATACAACTAAAACTATATATGCGCAAAAAATACATCAGGCTATCGCTCATTTCTAGTTCTACCTGAACGTGGAGAAATTAACATTTTTAGCTTTGATCACTTTTTCTCATAAATAATGAAAACAATCTTTCGAAAATGCAGAGGATGCAGGTGGTGCTAGTAACTTAAGTGCTAATTCTTTTAGCAGTGGAAACTTCTCTTCATATTTCCAATAATTTGAAATGTCATTACTTTTTTCTATAATTGAGTAATTAAAAAAAACATTATAATCTTGAGTAGCTTTTAAAAAGGAGCCTTGATCAGAATTTAATACATTTTAAACTTCTTTCAGCAGCTGAAGTCGATTCAATAATAACTTTTTTCTCACAACTTGCATACAATTTATAAGAAAAATTTTTTGCATAAATATGCAGTAGAGATGTGCAAAATGACTTCTGACCAGATTTATTACATCTCCTACTTACCTTCTTTCCACATGGAATGCAAATTGCTATGAAATGACAGCTATCATAAATTTTGAAAAGTTTCCAAAAAAAAACTCGCCTTTTTGAGGTTTATCACGGTAAGATATTGTCATAATAAACTATATATTTTAGGATATGGATAACATAAATTTTTTAAATATCCGGGTATTTGATATCCGGTCGGTTAATAAAAAAGTGTTATCCGGGATACCTCTACAAAAAACCATTGTCGTCACCAAGTTCTCTAAATCTATCATTAACTAATATTTCTTCGAAGTAACTTTTCTTCTGTTGAGACTTATGTCTTGCAAAGTTCATCACACCTACTTGCTCTTTGTGAGACTAATTTAAGTTCAGCTGTCTCACCCTGTGATCTTAATGTTAATGGTTATCTTCCTTTAATTCGTAAAAACTCCAATAGTCACATGCATGGCCTGGGCATCTAAATTCTTAATAATTTACCCATTTGTTGGGAAACTAGGTTTGAATCCACAGATTATTATTTTATGAGCTTCTGTTTAGCACCACCTCACTCCATTGTCTTTCTCTTTGTTCTGTATTGTTCTCCTTTATCTCAAGACTGCACTCTTTTTGATGTTATTGCTGATCAAATTGACCAAGTCCTTTCTCTTTATCATTTAGCCTATTAGCCTATATCGTCGTTGTTGGCGACTTAAATTGCTCATCACACTGAATGACTTGGCTCTAATGTCAATGGCTCTAAAGGCGTTAAGGCCCATAACTTTTGACTTTCTCAATATATAACTTTGTTATATAACTAATGTTCAGTTTTTCCACATTCACCCATAGGTGCTTCTGATCATGGTTTGATCTCTCTAAAATTATTTTCTCATTCTCCTTCATCATCAAAATCCCCGTATTATTTTACCTCTTACAACTACCTTAAAGCTGACTGAGACTCTTTCAGTGATTTTCTTTGTGATGGCCCTTAGGTAGAAATCTTTCGTCGTCCTGCTGAAAATTGTGCTTCTTACGTAACTTTTTAGATTCAGGCTGGCATGGAATTATTTATTCCCTCTCAAAGATTTTCTCCCATTGTTCTGCTGTAATATCCAATCGTAACCATTACTTTCATATCTATCAGTAAAACAGTTCTCCAAAAAACAGACGTCTGGTTACTACCAAAAATTAAGCTCACGTGACTTTTGGAGAATCTTTGACAGAATTTACAAAAAAGGCAAATCTGTTATAATTTTATTCTCTTTTTCATTAACTTTTAGCAACTGAATATTGATGTTGACACATGAAAGTTTATTTAGAATATACCTTTAATACTAAATTTAATTTATTTAAGTCATTTTTATGTAGGGTTACCAACTAGACTCTGCTGTAAAGAGTACATTTCAAGGCCAACTTGGTTTATTTGCTGTTACCATTAAAGCTAAGCTTTGTTTTTCAACATGCATGTTTGAAAAACAAAGCTTAGCTTTAATGGTTTTTCATTTCAGCATGTTTCAATCTTTCAAGTATTTCAGGTTTGTTGCGACACTCCCCTTCGAATCTTGGCACAACTTCATTTTTTTTTTTTTTGTGTCGGTACGATTCACGTGTTGAATGCAAAACATTTGTTGCAAAGCTGCTGCAAGTGATTGGGCTGATTGCAGTTGTTTTTCAACCTCTTTTTAAATTTCCATTCTAATAGCCGGAGTTACTACTTGAAGGTTGTTTGCAGATAGGGTAACTTTAAGGGTGACTAACGTAGTGTAGTTCCTAGTGCTAGTACAGGTGATGGTACTATCACAGATTCTGGTTGTTGAGATGATGAAGGCTCAGGTTCAGATGATGGTGTTTTAAACGTATTAGCAATTTGCTGCTTTGACTGATCGATTTTATTAATATCGATTGGAAACAAGCCAGAATTCTGAAACTCAGTACCTATTTGGGTACGTGTAAAAACTGGTATGGTGAATAATTTAGCAGATTTGTTATGTGAAAATTCACCGCTTTGTACTTTAACCACTGCAAGCGTAACTTACTCTTCGGTGTTTAGTTTTTCTTTTTTCTTTGCATGCAAGTTGATTCGAGGCATATTTTATGTTACAATAGATTAAACAATAACCTTTGAAATTTATGCACAAAATTTATAGAGATAGCTTTATCACTTGAGACTTAATTATTTATTAATTAAATTAATTAATAAAAAACGCATTTAACAAGAGAGTAACAAACGTGTTTCATTCATTCATTAGAATCATTTAATAAAAACAGTCAGTAAAAGTCATTCATTTAAATTCAGAAAAATTTCATTGAAAAATTTGTTCAATTCAAAAAATTTATAGTTGGAGATTAATTGGTCACTTTTACTAAATTAAGTTCCTTGGAAGTTAATTAAATTTAACTTTCAAGAGTTTTAAGTTCATTTTTCAAAATAATAAAAAAAATCTTATTACGCATACAAAAATTAAAAGTTTATTACAAATTTTTTTTATAAGGAGCCAAAAAGGACAGTTTGTCCTAGGCGGCTGATATCCTAGGGGGCGCAAAATGAAAAGAACGTATCTAAAAAAAAAAAAAGGTTGTTCATAAAATTAAACTGTATCATCAGCAAGTTTTTTACTGATTCTGGTAATAGTCTATTTCTCTCATCAGACCAAACTCTCTTCATTATGCTGGTCGTTCTTTCTGCATTTGCATTGTGCGCTAAATTTACGAAAAAAAAAGTACATATCTTGAAGGAAGTGAATATATTTAAAAAAATAATTTAAAACTCAAACAAATCAAATCGCAATCGATAATTAAACTTAAATAATTTTCTGCTTTCGCCGAAATTAGGGATACTTATTACATTGGAATATTTTTTCGGTATCATAGCATCAGAAAATTTTTTTAAAAAAAAAGAGTACACTTATATAATTTTTAGAAAAAGTAGTAGAAAGAGTAATTTTACTTGCTCAAAAAGAATACGTGTACTCTTTAAAGAGTACGGTTGGTAACCTTTGGTGACCCTATTTTTATGGTTCCGAAAGTTAAGGTTTATGTCATTGTCGCATGATAGAAAAAGTGTCATTGTAAAATGTTATTTTAACCAAGAGTTTATTTGCGAAATCAGAATTAATTTAGCGTGAAAATGTTCAATTTGTTGTTCGTCAGATTTTATACTTTATAAAATATATATTTCAAGAAAATAACGAAAGAACTTTTGCAACTTTCATGTAACGTAAGTTAACGAAAACATGATAAAGTTTCGTTTTTCTAAAACTTAGTTTAAAAGTTTTTTAATAATATATGCGAAAGAATATCAAATGTTAAGTTTTTTACATTTAATGTTTTGTAACGATACTTAGTTAAAGCGCATTTTTACTTTAAATACGTGTAACGTAAGTTAAAAAGCTACACGCATTTACAAAAGTTCTGGGTGCTTATTTACAACTCTTTCAAGTCAAAAATTTGCGTAAGTTTTGGCGTAAGTTCAAAGTTACGCAAAGTCATATTCACAAACTTTGCCTAAGCAAAAACTTAAGTTTTTGCGTAAGTTTTTACTTACGCAAAAAGTCTAAAAAACGGTATTCACAACATTTTCCTAAAAAGTGCTCAGCGAAGTTTACGCAAGAAAAGTTACGTCTGCTATTTTCTGACTTACGCGTTTGGCGTAACTTTAAATCATCTAATATTAAAAAATGGCGTTTTAATTATTGTAAAAGATTTCAGATTTTGTTTGTAACTGCCAATAAATTATATACTTATATTAATATTATACTGCTATACGTAAGTTATTTACTTAAAAATACAGCTATAACCTTTTTTTTAAACAACAACAACAATAGAAATATAATATATTGCTATTGTTGTTGTAAAAAAAAAGGTTATAGTTGTATTATTTAAGAAATAACTTAACGTATGTTAATATATGGAAAATATATTATTATATTTACCAAAAATATAGAAGTACTACATAAGCTTGTTTTAAGGTGAAAAAAATATATACATACATTTTATATAATGGATGGTTCACTCTAAATTGAACCATCTATTAGATGGTTCAATTTAGAGTTACATACATACATTACAAATTACATACGTATTAGACTAATACCATATAAGAGAGCTAGCTCTCTTATATGGTACTATATATATGGAGAGCTCTCTAGAGCTCTCTTATATGGTATTAGATGGTTCACACTAGAGCAAACCATCCATTATATAGAATGATAATATGATTATATAGATATAGAATGATAATATAGATATTATATAGATATGAGAGCTCTTATAGCTTGGCTAAAACAAGGAGAGCTGACCATAGTAATACTATGGTCGCTCTCCCTGTTTTAGTTTGTATAACATATAGTTTTATTATGTTGTATATGTATACAATTGTAATATTTATATAATTTAGTATATGTTTTAGTTTGTATATAATAAAGTTGTGTTATAATACAACCATAAGGTATTATAGTATAGATATATCCTATAGTTTTGTAGTATGACAATAAATAGTTATTGAGCTAACTTAATGATATATATGAGAGTTATTAAGATAACTTAATGATTATATATGATATATCCATATTAGTATGAATATTTCATATAGATTTGTAGTAAGCCAATAACTTAGTAAGTAAGTTAAGTTACCTTAATAGCTATTTATTGTCATATTACAAAACTATATGATATATCCATACTATATTAGTATAGATGCAATATTATTTAGGCATTTTATTATATAAACAGAGTAAATGAAGTTTAATGCCCCATAGGGCTTAATACCCCACTTTACTCTACATATAATAATAATGTACAATATTCATCAAAGTCTTTTAGTAATAATATATATTACTAATACATGTACATTAATTAAATTTAATATACACATAGATTTTGTTACTATATGTTACCCATACATACACACGTATTTAATATATGTGTATGTGTGAGTAACATCATTGTTACTCATACATTTTTACACACACATTTTATTATAATAAAATATGTGTATATTAAATTTAATATATGTATATATATTAGTTATATCAACAGCGTGTTTATCAATAACGTGTTCATTGCGCATAATAATAATATTATTATTAGGTGCAATAAATACGTTATTGATTTAAAATTACTAATTTAGTAATATATACAGAATAATATTATATGATTTTATATAGAATAGCATATTAAATTAGCTATTTGAAATGCTATTTGAAATATTCTAGTTAAAATGGATATTCAAATGATTCAAGAAATTGAATTCCAAAATCAAAATTGGCGAAAGGCTCATCGTGCTGTCCTTAATAATTTTTCAGATGTTGAATGTCGTCAGAAATTTCGTTTACCGTTGCGTAAAATATCTGAGATTGTTAACACTCTACAGGATGATCTGTCTTCAACAACTGGCCAAAACAATTCCATTTTACCAGAAACTAAAGTACTTGTATCTTTAAGGTTTCTAGCAACAGGAAGCTTTCAAAATCCAATAGGTAAGAATTATATTATGTGTATATATTTATATATGTTATTGAAATGTATTTAAAAATACTTAAAAAAAAGTAAACATGTTAGCTAATGCTTCACTTAATTGATATTAGTCCAGTGTTTAGATTATAAATGTACGTTCTTTAAGAGACAAAAACCAAACATGATTTTTTAAATTAACAGAACATATTAATTTTTTTAGAATAACTGCAATTTCACAAAACTATGTATTATTTTGTAAGGTTAAAAGTTAAGGTCACACATCTTGTATAAAATCACAGTTTTTATTCAAGAATTGAAAGAAAGAAGCTATGAAAGTTTATTATTTTTTAATTTTAGGCGACACTTCTGAGATGAGCCAGGCTAGCACTAGCCGAATAATCCATCAGTTTTGTGAGTCATTTATGCAACACTACAGCTACCTTGTCAAATGGTACAGTTGTCAAGAAGAAATAACTAACGTGAAACAAAGTTATTTTGAGGCTTGTGGAGTAAAGGGTCTTTTGGGCCTAATTGATGGTACAATGGTGCCCATCAAAGGAGTCACTGGGGCTGATGAGCCAGCTTTTATTTGCAGGTAAAAAATAGTTTTTAAATGAGCCAAAGTAATCTTTAAATAGGCTTGAGTAGTATACAAATTACTATTAAATAATATGATTGACATTTTTAATTTTTTTTTATTCAGTATTTATTACTGTAGGATCTAAATGATCATATTGAAGAGTTAAAATTCTAGTTCCTAATTATAGTTATAGTGTAATTATACATTTTAACTTATAAAAATTCGTTCATTTTGCTTATTAATATGTTTTGCTTCATTTTTTAGAAAAGGCTATTCAGCTATAAATTGCCAATTTGTTGTCGATTATGATGGACAGTTCAGAGATGTAGTAATTAAATATCCAGGATCATGTCATGATGCTTTTGTTTTTTCAAATTCTACTTTAAAACAAATGATGGAAGCTGATCCAGTTGCAGGTTTTCTTTTTGGTGATTCAGGATACGGGTTATCGCCAGTCATGATTACACCATTTAGTCCTGCAATTACCCCTGAAGAAATGTTTTTCAACAAAACCCACTCAAGGGTTCGAAGTAGAATAGAACGTTGTATTGGCAGTCTCAAAAACAGGTGGAGATGTCTACATTAAAGTGGCGGAACTCTTCAATATTCTCCTACCAAGTGCTGTTCGATCATTTATACTTGTGTATTACTTGAGAATATGTGCGATTCATTGGGTTTAGAAGAGCCAGATAATATAGTAGCTAGCGACGATGCAGTTGGTAACACTGAGATGATAACAGATAATAACAGCACTGAAAATAATAGTAATTTTTATCACGTTGGTCGAAGACAAATCAACCAAATTCGACTTGGTTTAACTAGAAGAAATGATTTGAAAAACTATATGTTTGCCAATAGACATCCCCATGTTTTATAACGTTGTGTTATTAAATAAAACTATTATTTAAAAAAAAAAGCTTTCTTTATTTAAGAAATTTAGTGTGTAAAATAAAAATCTTTTTTTAAACTTTAATAATGATATTTATGTCTATGTTTTTGTGCGATGTCTACGTCTATAAGTTCATATGGGATTGTATAAATTAATTTTTGTTTTATTTTGAAAAGATGTTAAATTAATTAACAAATATAAAATAACATTCAATTTATTAAAACTATAATATTGATTTGACTATTCTAAGATGCTATTAATGTGCAAAGGGTCTTAAAAATTTAGCTTTTGTTTTTAAATCAACATTAGAACAAATTATTTTAAATCAATAATAGAACAGCTATGCTATTCACTTAAGAATTTTTTTTGTTTCATGTTTCATTTTTTGCCATTCGAACATTCGTTTTTAGCTAATGATGAACATTTTTAACTATTATTAGGTAATAAATAAAATTAATAACAAATCAATTTATTAGATAATATGAATTAGATAATGTACATTTATTAATTATTTGAGATTGCTGAAGCGATTTCTTTACGGGAATTAGTCATCTTTTCAGATGACTCCGCGAGACTTTTTGTTGACTCTGCAATGCATCTTAAGGTGTCGCCAATACTTTCCAAAAGTGGTTGATCAGTTAGAATAGTTGGCTTAAGAGCAGACGCTATTTGCTGTCCGGTTTCAATAATTTGTTGACCAAGCTTGGACATGTTTATCATATAGTTATCTACATTTGATGGCGATAACTTTGTCTTTTTTAGAGGACTTTAGTGACTGTTTACACTCGACATTCTAAAATTAAATTTAAATTCGATGTTAAGAAATAAAACAATTTTAAACATAAGTAGTAGTTTATTTATTTTATTTACTTTTGTTGTAAAACAAAAATAATTTAAAGGAAGTGATGCACCTGTTTTGTAAAAATTGACTCAACAGACGTTTTGTCTTGTATTGTCAAAAACGTAGGAGAACTAGTTGATGCAGTGGAACTTAGCAATTCTTTGGTAATTGAGGATGTATCGTGGAACAATGGTGTCTATAATTCAATATGAGTACTGATTACTGCCAAAAATTGAAAAGAACACTAAGGGATCAAAATACAAATAACATATTTTTTGGGAAAATAATATAAAAATACTTTTTTGGACTCTTTTGAACTAGTTTGCACTATATTCTCTTTGTAAATCTCATTATCGTTGCAATCTGAAGACTGCATATTGTTGCTAAATTATACAAGTTATATATATATATATATATATATATATATATATATATATATATATATATATATATATATATATATATATATATATATATATATATATATATATATATATATATATATATATATATATATATATATATATATATATATATATATATATATATTTAGCAAATAATAAAAATAAGCAAGAAAATTTATTAAACTACCGCATTGCACAAAAAATAGTTTGCATACTGATCAACCGTTTGTTCCTTTGGCTGTAGTGAAAAACTCCCTGATATCTGTTGAAAAATAAAGTCGTTATTCGATGTGGTAGGACTTTGAAGATAGTCAATACCTCCAGTGATTCCCTGTAAATATATATGTATATATATATATATATATATATATATATATATATATATATATATATATATATATATATATATATATATATATATATATTTATATATATATATATATATATATATATATCCATATATATATATATATCCATATATATATATATATATATACTCTTCTAAAATCATTACCATGTATGAAACTTTTGGCATCTTAGACACCATTTGCTGATCAATGGAGTTAAGCTCTTCCAATCCCTCACCCCCGCCAGTCTTGTTTAGACTAGAAATAATCCGTGCTGCTTTTCCCTTGCTTTCAGATTTTTGATCAGATAGCTTCTTTTTACATTGTAGCACTGTGCGGTCTGAACCGACAAGAGAAACCTGGTCTGCAATTTTACTCCATGCATCGTCTTTTGTAAGTTTTGAGATTGCTAAAAATAATTGAAATTTTTTATTAACATTAAAAATGTTTTATCATTATTATATAATATATATCTAAAATAAATCTTTTTTACAAGGAGAAAATTTTCCATCAAGCAATCTCTTATTCTCGTTATACAGCTTGACCAAAAGTCCTATCTGCTCAAGCGTCCAATTTTCAGCTCTTTTCTAGAATCTTTCGTGATTTCTGACACTAGAGTAAATAATTTCTCAAAAAATTTTAGCATCAACATATTTATCATAATGCCAAAATAAAATAAATAAATAAAACGCCATACATAAATTAAAGCACTAAACTACTTTTTTGTACCATTTAATATAAATTTATACTACTATTAATATTAAAAATGATTAGTAAAATATTTAGTAGAAAAAAAGAGTTAATAAAAATAAAAACCTACTTCTAAGCAGCAATATTTATTTATTACTTATGCTACTTTGAAGAACTTTATTTTGTTAACAAAAATAAGTATAATAAATAAAATATAATAAATAAGTCTGCAGATATTTTATAGTAATCAGTAAAGGCATTAAAAATTAATATGTACATTTATAATTTTTAATTATTTCCTTATTAGATCATTTGCTGAGTAAATAGTATATTATTTTAATTTAATTAATCAAGAAATTAGTTAAAGAAACATTTAAAATTTAAATTAAGTACGTGTATTTCCCCAAATAAGGAAGAAATTACTAGAAACATCTCTCTCAATCGTTCATTCTCCTTAATTCTCCATCTCATCTTCACTTCCTTTTTTGGGAAAATATACGTTCTTAGTTATATATAATTTATATATAACGTTCTTAGGTATAAATAATTATATAATAACTTAGTTATTATATAATTATATATAAGACACACATGCAGATATAAATATATATAAATATATATATATATATATATATATATATATATATATATATATATATATATATATATATATATATATATATATATATATATATATATATATATATATATATATATATATAATATTTTTAGTAGATACCTATCAAAACAAAAGAATTTAGTAATACTAACTACTTATTCTATACAAATAGTTTTTAAATATTTGCGTAAGTTTTTGCGTAAGTTTTGCGTAACTCATGCGCAACCTTAACTTTACGCAAACGCTACGAAAAAGTTGTGAATACCAAATAGTTACGCAAAAAATAGTTTGCGTAAGTTTTTCATAACTTTTGCTCAGCTACGCAAGAGTTACGGAAAAGTTGTGAATAAGCACCCTGGCGCTTTTTCGTTAACAAAACGAATTACGTCATTAAGTAGTTCTCATTTCGTCGCGCTGCGCAGCGGTCTGAAAAACATGATTTTTGGTCAAATTTAAAATTTTTATGTTTATATACTAAATCGATAATGCTGAATCCAAATCTGAAAACAGTTTTTGATTTTTGTTGTTCAGATATCGCATAAGCGGCCCAGTCAAGAATTTCAGAAAAAGTTGTCATTTTGTTGTTGTGGTTTCATAATATATCGGATTTATATATATATATATATATATATATATATATATATATATATATATATATATATATATAAATATATATATATATATATATATATATATATATATATATATATATATATATATATATATAAAAATTATATTAGTGTATTCTACAAACTGAGTGCTCAATTTTATAAAAGAATAGTGCAATAAATTAGTAAAAAAACTTATCTAATTTTTGAATAGTTCATAGCTGTGTTTCTCCATCAGTATGTTGATCAGAAAGAATACATTTTACATGTGGATTTACATTTGGTAGAAATATTCTTCCCGATGAACCTACGATGGTGAAACACGGCATTAAAGTAATCAAAAATTAGATAAGTGTTTTTACTAATTTATTGCTCTGTTCTTTTAGAACTTTGAGCACTCAGTTTGTAGAATACACTAATATAATTTATATATATATATATATATATATATATAAAATAAATATATATACCCTAATATATATATATATATATATATATATATATATATATATATATATATATATATATATATATATATATATATATATATATATTAGGGTAGGCCAAAAACAAAATATTTTGAGAATTTAACATGTCTGCAAAAAAACGTGATCCTTTTCACATATGAATACAAACTCTAAAAAAAAATTTGGAAAAAAATATCATTGAGTGTTGCCGAATTTGATTTGATTATTTTCATTTTTAGTCTAAAATATGTCAAAATAAGGATTTTGTAGGAAAGTGAAAAAAGATTAAAATTTTTATATCTATAGGAAATATTTGTTATTTGAGGCTGTACATTTAATAGGCAACACATTTTTGAACCGTTTTGGACCTCCCCCATGTATAATTTTGTGTTACTTGTTTATCAACTCCTCCCCCGCCCCCTCTTTTATGCGCAGTGCTATTATTGTTAAAAAAGATATATCTCTAAGTAATTTTTTGCTAAAAATTTACTGAATCCGCTATAATAAGAATTGTAATTAAAAGGTTTTTTTCACGTCACATTGTAGCTAACCACCCTTTCCATGTGATATTTGGTGACACTTTCAATACCCCTCCCCCATATGGGGAGGGATTTACCACAATACAAAAAATAACTGCTTTTATAACCCCTTTTTAAATCATATATTGCCTGGATTACAGAAGAGTTATTTTATTTGGAATTTTTTTGGGGTCTAATTAAAAACAGAAAAGCTAATGAAAAAGTGGTTATTATTTATACTCAGCTAAATCAACGAATAATTGCTTATTATTAAAATTGCCTACAACTTTTCTGTGATTTTCAACCACGTTAAAAACTTCGTTTCGTACAGCCTCGTCCTAAAGATAAGAAATATTATTTATCTATAATTTATTCTAAAAGTAGATTTGTATGATTATTTAGATTTTTATTCATAATTTCTTCTCAACTAATTTTACGGTTTACCTTTGTAAGTATTTGGAGATAATCAGAACACAACTTAATTCCTCTCTCGGCTGCGTCATTAGTCACTTTTAGAGTTTTGATAAACAGCTTCATTTTCAAATAATAGGCATTGTCGTCCCATTCTGAAGAAGGAATTTTAAGCCATTTTCCATCATCTTTTAAATTATGAAAAATCAACCAAGTCTTGTTCCCAATATAAGATAAAATATCGGAATTTTTTCTAATCACTGGAAGAGTTGGTTTACCGCAATTGATACCAAGTGGTTTTCCGTATTCTAGCATTTTTTTTTGCAATTTTATCTTTATCATTTAGAGAAAGTTTATTTGAAAATAAACTTAATACAGACACCTGCTCGGTTAGATACCAAGAGTGTCTGCTTAAAACATATTGGGCTTTTTCAGCAGGTACACCGAAGTTTGGTATACCTTTAAGTGCTTCTAGATCATTAAATAATTCTATATCATTAATTGGTGCATCGCAAGCCTTTGACGCTTCTAACCAAGCTTTAATGTAAATGGCTGAGCTAAAAGTCAAAAAGATTTTAAGGTTTTTTAAATCAGATTCGGGTAAATCTTTTTTAAATATTAACATCTTTGGTGCATACAGCAAATGCGCCATCCATCTTGCATGATGATGAGCACCACATGTTTTCCATTTCTTGGGCTCTTCTCCACCTAATTGAAAAATTACTAGTTCTGCAGCCTCTTTGTAATCTTCTCTTGGGTGATGCTTAGAGTGCAATACTTTCTCTAAGAAATTGCGAGTTTCACTTGCTTTTTGTTTTAAGAATGAATTTTCAAGATCAAGGGATCTATTTGAAAGTTTGAGAGGAATTTTTTTAGAGTGAAGCCATTCTTTTTGAAAATTATTAAACTCTCTATAATCATTAGATGATGTCTCTTTTTGAAATAACGCTTTCGACCCTAGGATTAATTCTAAAACATGATGACGACATGCAAGCCAGAAAAGCGTTTTTATAGATTTGCATTCTTCAAGAAGAGTTGCCGCTCCGTTTCTTACTCCAGTATTACAAGCCGTTGTATCGAAAATTTGGGCAACAATATTATCTTTAAGATCCCATTTTTCTAAATCTTCTATGATTCCTTTACATATAGAATGACCTGTGCCTGACTGAATAGGTTTAATAGATAAAATTTTACCTTCCTCGCAGTTTGGAAAACCACTTACTAAAACAGTTAAATAGTCAAACTTTTTACCAGATATTTGCTTCATAAGTTTCCCATCCCAGTGAAGAGTTAAATAATCTAATCTAACTTTTTTTTTAAATTCTGCCATTATATTTCTTGCCATAATTTGTCTATTTTGCTTACGTGCTCTTCTAATTGTGTTTATTGAAATATCTACATCATTAGCTTTAACCCCACCTAAAAAATACAGAATATAATTTTTCTTATCAACTAATCACACTAATAAAAAACTCATGAAACTGATTAGTGATTTAAATATCAATCAAAAAGTAACCTAGAACCAGGATTGCTGAAACATTCATCATAAGCTGTGCGTTTGATAGTTTAGATCTATCAGCAGTTGCTGTTATCATTTAATGACAAACAAAGTTTCTTGGCAAATTTAAATTGATATTATCTGATACAACATTTTCCATTACACCCGCAAAAGATTCAAAATTATTTACTTCATAATCAATTTTAGAAGAGCTCTGAGAATCTGAGTACATAGAACCTCTAGACGCAGCAAAAAATGATTCTTCAGTTGAGTCACTATCACTTTTATAAACGCTGAAATCAATTTCTTTATCATTTAATTTTCTTTTTTTTTCTTTATCGATTCTTAATTTTTCTTTTTCTTCCTTCTCTATTTTTCTTTTGACACTCAATTTTAACAAATTATCTTTTCCACCTAGTCCTCCGGTTTTTACTCCACTTTTGAGTGTTGAAAACCAGAGAATATCTTCTTCTGCATTTAAATTTGATCTGGTTTTTTTAACATATTCTTTCCAATTCGGAGAACTAATATCAAAAAAATTATCCATTATTTTTCTAAAGCCTTGAATAAGTAAATCTTTTTTTGAAAAACATTTATGTTTAGACTTTGCAAGACTTCTCCATTTATCATGTAACTTAATAATACTTTCAATAATATACTTTTCCTGCTTGCAAGGAATATCAGCTTTATCCTAAAAAACTTTAACGGTTTTCATTGTTAATTTTGCAGCTAATTTTAATTTTGAAATGTTGCTTTTAGTACCTAATTCTTTTGTACATTTAGAAAACACTTGAATTGAATTGTTCATCATTTTTAATTGATACATTAACAAGCAAAACAGAAGATGAATTTAAGTTTATTTTCAAATTGAAAAATAAAGTTATTTTTGGAAATAAAAAATTTAAGTTATAAAAATCTTTAAATAGTATAAACCTAAAAAATCTGTAGACATCTCTAGTAGTAGGCAGAGAACTGGTATTAATATCTGCCAGCAGATATCCAACCAACCATAATTCATTTGTCGATTTCAATACTTTTGAGTATTTCTTTTTAATTGACTCAGTCAAATTATTTTTTACAGACAAATTCTCTTTTCTTTTTTGTGTATGCAATGCCATGTTAAAATGTTAAAATGAATTAAATTTTATGACTGCTAGAAAAATAATAAAACGTAAAACATCTTCATTTCTTAAAAACGAATGGAAAGATGAATATGATTATAGAATTAATAAATTTAGTTGCTTTCTTAAAAAATATATTAGTGTTAAGATACGTGCTTCTTCGTTTTTTTTATTAACCTTGTTTTTTAAATTATCTTTAAACACATCTAAGCCAACTTTGTTGTTTGAAAATAACAAGTTATTTTATTTTAAATCAAAAATCTTTAAGTATCGTAAAATTTCATGGTATTTAATTATATAAAAAAAAATTTTAATTACATTTCTTTTTGTACGTAAACTTTATGATTAAGCGGCTGTTACTTATGCAAAATATTTAGAAAAAAAAAGAATAATTCGAATCAAAATACAACAAATTAGTTAAAACAGATAAAACACTTCTGCATGCTGCAGTAGATTATGCTGCTTACATTATTTTTAAATAAACAAGAATGCGCCGCGTGTATTGTTTGTTTACATGAAATACAATAGAAATATGCCGTCATTAGTAAATATTATGCCGAACAAATTAAAAAACGGAACAGAAGTAATGGAAGTTTTGTGTTTTGGATTTAGTCATATAACTGAAACTTAAAATGAAATTCGGCAGAACTTAGAGATGAGCTACATAAACACTTTCATACAAAAAATGATTTTTATAGTAAAAGGAACAATATTTTATGCAGCTACTAGAAAAATTGATACTTTGAAAAATATATGTGGGACTGTGGCCTACCCTAATATATATATATATATATATATATATATATATATATATATATATATATATATATATATATATATATATATATATATATATATATACATATATATATATATATATATATATATATATATATATATATATATATATATATATATATATATATATATATATATATATATATATATATACATATATAAAGATCTTTTTTTTTGAAAATCAACTATAAGAACCTATAAAAATAAGGATTAAATATTATGTGATAATTTTTTTTAATCATTTTTTTGTGAAAAAGTTGAGAACCACAAAGAATTTTTGGTGCTAAATGCGGCGAAAAACACTCGAGAAATTGGAAAAATAATAAAGTTGAGAACCACAAAGAATTTTTTGTGCTAAATGCGGTAAAATCACTCGAGAAATTGGAAAAATAATAAAGCGATCACATAGTTCGGTGCTAGCAATCATCAAAAGTTTCAAAGAGACAAAATCTTACGTTGATCGCCATTGTTCTGGAAGACCGCGTTTGACAACACCGAATGATGATCGCCTTTTAATCAGGTTGGCAAAGAAAAATCGAACCATACCGTCGCATGAATTAAGAAGGGAATGGAAGCTTTCAAATAGACGTCAAGCATCGGCATCACTTGTACGTAGGAAACTAATAGCTAACAATATGTTATGGAAAAAAGCTGTTCTAAAACCGCGACTTACCAAACAACACATAAAAAAGCGAAACGAATTTTGCCAAAGCGTCAAAGAATGGTCTAATAAGAAAAATGGAGGACAGTAATGTTCAGTGATGAGATGAATATCGAGGTTGATAACCAAAAAAACCGAATTATGATTCGCAGGCAGACTTCAGAAAAATATAATCTCAATTGATTCGCTCAAAGAACAAAACAAGATAGCGGGTTGGTTGAAGTATGGTGCTGCATGACATATTATGGTCTTGGTGTGTTTAAGTTATTTGATGGTCGACTCAACTCTATTTATTACGTCGATATTTTAAATAATAACTTGTTACCATCAATTGATGCACTTGAGCAAAGCGTTCCGTTCATTTTTCAGCAAGACAATGTACCATGTCACAGAGCTAAAATTGTCTCTGAATGGTTTGAAAGCAAAAATATTGAGCGTCTAACTTGGCCAAAATATGCATTTTTTTTAAGTATTTTTTAAGTATTTATAAAATATTCCATATATATTCTAACATCTAGTTAAATATATATGGAATATTTTATAAGAATAAAATAAAAATGAATATTTGAACTATTTTCAACAATTTAGGTAGCAAGTACGATTGTTTTTGAACATGTTTTTATAGAAATAAAACAAAAATAGAGACACTAGTATTTTTGATAACATAAAATATTTTGGGTACTTTAAAGTTGGTTTAAAAAATTATATCTGAAGCTGATTTTTTTTTTTTTTTAATAATATATGCATATTAGGATTTAATAAAATCATATCGATCAAGTCCAACCTATATATTTTTGTATTGCCTGGACAGTGTTGTGTTTAAATAATAAAATGACAAAAATTACAGATTTTTTTTTTTTAATTTTGGCCAAAAATCAAGTTTTTCAGACCACTGTGCGTTGGTTTGACCTGAAACTTTTTATATTAGGAGAATTTAGAAAAAAAATCTTTTACTTTTTTTTAATGTTAGTTAAAATTCTTTGTCGTTTTATTATGAATTCTTTTATGAATTCTTATTTTGGTTGACATATATAAATATATAATTCTTATTTTGGTTGACATATATAAATAAATATAAATAAATAAAAATAAGAGTTATATTATTATTTTTATTTAGACGTTAAAAAAAATATATATTTCCTTGCTATTTCTCCTAATATAGAAAAAGAATCAGTTAGAACCTATTTTAATTTTGTTTTAGTAAATCAAATCGTTTGTAAATGCAATTATGGGGGGTCTTCTATAAAGCACGTCACCATATATTTGTCAATTCTTAATCCATTTCCTCCTGTCACAAACGATCACATATACCTGAACCCTCTCTCTCCCTCCTAAACCGTGATAGCAGTTTTTACGTCAAAAATGTTTTAAAAGATTTAAATTTTTTTTTTTTTTAATATATTTCGCTGTTCATATAAAAATAAAATAATAAAATTACAATGAAACTTTTACATTAAACAAAGAATATATATAAAACAAACAGGGGCTCAAAGAAGATACGGATGACTGGTGTCACCGCAATCTTTTCATAGAGCCCCTTTACTATAACATTTAAAGCCTACATGGCTTTAGTATATATAAAATAAAATATTTTTTCTGAAAAATACTGTGTGAAGAATAAAAACTCGTATATACATACATACTCATATATAAATATACACATACACATATACAAACACACATACAAACAAACTTACACACATACTTACATATATGTCAGAAATTAAGGAGATGCAATTTCATTTGTCGTTTAAAAGAGAAAGTGCTGTTCAAGTTATTTATATTGTTATTTTTTAATTGATTCCATAATGACGGGCTGTGATTAATAATTTAGAATTTCGACACTTGTGATTTTACTCTGCTCAAGTGATAGCACAAAAATACAATCTTCGGTCAAATACCAACCATAACGGTTGGTATTTGACCAAAGATTGTATTCTTGTAAAAACGCCGATGTAAAAATATCAGAAAATACTTTTAGCAGCAAGTTATATATTTATACTTATGTTTATACATAAATTATTAATATTTGAAGCGAATTAAGTTTTGATATATTTAACAAATTCATGTATCCGTTAAAGGGGAAGGTTTTTCTCATCACTTTAAATAGTTAACTGCTTTACATGCGCGGTTTTGTAGGCTCTGTATTCTTATTTAGTTTTGCGTGAGTTAGCCCAAACAATATTAGCGTAGGAGAGATGACAATGAACAAGACCAAAGAAAAGCATTTTGCGTGATTTATAATCAAGAAAAGCCCAAGATTTATATAATACACTTACAGTAGAAGATATTTTTGCTTCAATAAGACTAATATGTTTTTTCCATGATCGGTTCTAATCAAATATTACTCCCAAAAACCTTGTATGATTTACACAATTTATTTCATTTTTATTGATTGACAGTTTTGGCAACTTTAACGGGTGATTAGTTGATTGTCTTATTTTATGGAAGAGGGTAAAACTTGTTTTTTCACAATTTAATAAAAACTCATTAGATATAAACCATTGGCTAAAGCTTTCTAGTTCAGTGTTCATTGTTTCGAACAATATATTTACATCAAAATTGTTTTAGAATAAATTTGTATCGTCTGCATACATAACTGACGATTTTTTATAAGAAGCTTTATTCATATCATTAATATATATTTAAAGGCCACAAGATTGATCCCTGTGGGACTCTGCAAACAATATCAAGAGCTCCTGACTTCTCCAGGACAACAAATTGTTTTCTATTATAAAGATAACTTTTAACCCACTTATATGTTAGGCCTTTAATGCCGTGATCAACAGTATCGAATGCCTTAGAGAGATCAATAAGTACTCTAAGTACTAGTTCCCCTTTATCAAAGGACATAGGTATTTTATTGGAAAGTTCAACAATCGCATGTTCGGTAGAGCAGTATCTCTAAGAATCCAAATTAGTTTTTGTATAAAAGCATATTTAATGTCATGCAATCATAAATTCTAATAAAAATTACTCTTTAAAATATTTTTGAAAAGACAGGGAGTAGTGATATAGGGTGGTAGTTGCAAACAGAAGAACAATCACCATTTTTAAAAGCTGGATGAATTTTAGATAAAATAATGGTTTACTTATACTATACATAACATAGATAGCTACATTACTGGTAATGTCGTCATATCTACATGACTTGTTACGCTTTAGTTCAAATAGTGCTTTGTTAAATTCGTGCTTATTTGTTTTTTCATTGGATATGCTATTCGCAGGTTTCTCTCCCAAGTATTCATCAAACACTTTAGTTGACTGAACTATGTTAGATGCAACAAAGGAAAAAAAGTTTTATAGAATTTCTATAAACTTTTAGAACATGTGGTCAATAGAAATTCTATAGAATTCTATAGAATTTCTTTAGAACCTCTCTTAATTTCTATAGAAGTTCCAATAGAACTTTTTTTCTACTTTTTATTTTATAGAAAAAAAAGTTTTATAGCAATTTCTATAGAAATTAATAGACATTCTATAGAAATTTTATAGCATTTCTATATAATTTATATAGACCATATGTTCCAAAAGTTTATAGAAATTCTATAGAACTGTTTTTCCTGGGCTGACATTAACAAATTATTTGTTAAATTTTTGACATATTTTATTCACTTGTGAGTAATTCCACGTCAAAACAACCAATTTTTTAAAAAAATGCAACCCTATGTCCTTGGATTTTCTTTATATTTTTACCATAGTTAGTACATTATAAAACAAGATAAATCCCAAAATTTCAAGGTCTAACTCCCAACGGTTCGTGAGTAATGGTTGTTTTAATTTTGGCTACTATTATTGTTTTGTTCATTTTCCGCCATTTTTAAATTTACATTTCTCCTTATAAAACCAAGTCTTTAAACATGTGAATTCTAAAAATAAGTGACTTAGTTAATCTCAAGGTGAGGAATTTGAATATATAAATAAAAAACTCATTTTATAATTAAAAAGTACCTTAATATCAATTATAAATGTCAAAATAATGGACACCTGCCCCAGTAAAATTTTAAGGTGTGCGGTATATTTTTTAAGCTTAAAATTTCAAATTAGATCATATTATGTTTGAAGAACATTGTGTGAAAAAATCAGTTTTGCCAAATACATAGTTTTGTCAATATTTTACTTTTGTACTATAAATGTATATATATTGCCATGGTAATTTAGGAAAAATGATAATTCCTATCTAATTTGAAGTGTTTTTTAAGTTATGAAAGTTTTTTAATGCATTTTTTAATTTTCTTTTTGTTTTCCTGTTTCCTTGTCTTTCCAAATTATCAAAGTTTAATTGCTGAATTCAGACATATTCATCTAGTTTAAATGTTGCAACTAATCCAATATAAATAATGTAATTAGTACTTGTGCATTTTAAATTTGCAAGTATAACATTTTTTAATTCATTATCAAAATGATTTCATGTGATATTGGTAAAGTTTTGAAGTCAGAATGCCATAAAACCTCATATTCTAGAAATAAAGAGATTTTTTTACTACATGACCTAGGCACTGATATTCGTCAAAACATTTTATGGAGATCTGAGTTGCGTGCTTGTGAAGAACTATTCAGCATTTGTAATCGCCATTTTCACTACTTTGAAAAAAGATTTGAAAAGAAAAATGGCAATTGTTGTGATGTTTATAAAGTGCATAAAAAAATAAAAGGTAATTTGATTTCAAATATATAAATACTATCTGTAATAGTATACAACACGTATCTTAAATACCCTTTTTTTTTTTTAGGTAAATTTTAATGTTGGCTAGACACTTTGAGTCATTAGGATTAAGAGTTTTACCTGGGTGGAAGTTATGTGCTAGCTGTTAGTCAAAGGCAGTTTTATCAGTAGAACACCCTACTGAAAATGAAGTAGATGAAATATTGACAGAAGAAGATGAACCATTTACTCATATTAATTTATCCCTGGAAGTTTTAGGAGAATCTCCAATTAATTTACATTCTGTTGCTTTACATCAACGTGTTGCATCTGCAATGAAAAAATATAAAAAATCAATAAAAAAAGATTGGTGAAGATTGAGCAGCCCATTATGGAATAAGTAATTTGCATTTTATAGATAATTCTACTGCGTCTTCTTCGAAAACAGATTAAAATAAAGCATCTGATCTGGATAAACTGACACTCTTGATGAAAGTAAAGATAAATGCTTCTGTCTATAAAAATAAATTTAAAATTCTCACTTTAACTCCTGAATCTTGGTCTAGAGACTATGCTTCTAACTACTTTGAAGTTAGTGTGAATGCTATTCGAACAGCACGTTGTATGAAACAGGAGAGTGGCATACTTTTACTTCCATTGGACAAAATTGAAAAAAGTGTTCCACTTAATGTTGTCTCCATTGTTCAAAGTTTTTATGAAGATGATGAATACTCACAAACATTGTCTGATAAAAAAGATTATGTAAGTGTTGAAAAAGGAAAAAATAACAGAATACAAGTACAAAAACGATTGCTATTGTGTAACCTGAAAGAATTGTACAGCAAATTTAAAGTTATAAATCCAGGGATTAATCTTGGAATTTCTAAATTTTGCAGTCTGCTTCCTAAGTGGTGCGTAAGTGTTGGAGTCACAGGTGCTCACTCAGTGTGTGTATGTGTTTATCATCAAAATGCAGTTCTTCTTTTATATGCAATGAAATGGGATATAATTTATAAACATTTAATGAAAAAGGTTTGTTTTCAGTTATAAGTGTGTTTAGTTTTCAAATTGTATAACTTTTCTGATGGATGTGGAGGACAGTATAAAAATTATAAAAATTTTCTAAATCTATGCCATCACTCAGAAGATTTTTTATTGGAAGCTGAATGGATATTTTTTGCAACCAGTCACGGCAAATCTTCTTGCGATGCAATAGGCGGTACAGTAAAATGAACAATAGCAAGAGAAAGTTTGCAACGTCCAAAGAAAAATCAAATACTAACAATCGATGCAAATTT
Organism: Hydra vulgaris; assembly: GCF_038396675.1. NCBI lineage: Eukaryota > Metazoa > Cnidaria > Hydrozoa > Anthoathecata > Hydridae > Hydra > Hydra vulgaris. The sequence goes on along the minus strand of NC_088928.1, from coordinate 7,813,753 downwards.
TGAATTTTGCACTCAAAAAATGCTCACAATAAAGTTCTTTAAAATTGATAAAGAAACTAAGGTTAATGTTAGAGCTACGCAAAATAAACGATTTGAGAAGGGAAAAACAATACCAGGAACTCGAGGATTTCATCATTGCATACCAGTTTTGAAAACATCTATGTTATTTAAAAAAAACTAGTAACGATATAAATCCAAAAACTATTAATATAACTAAAAAATCAAGTAACCAAAATTTAAGTTTAATAAATTTTGAGCTAATGCAGAAGTACGAATATTACGCATGTACATATGACTCGTTTTAGTGGATTGCAGTAGTCGAAGAAAAAAATGAAGAATATAATATAATAAAAATAAAGTTTATGCATCCACACGGTCCATCTGAACAGTTTTTCTGGCTGAAAAGCGATGATTATTGTTGGATACCAATTACCAATGTAATAACATTAATAAGTGCACCAACAATAATATCAGACAAATATGAACTTTCAAAAAAAGATTTTTACAAAATTAATAAGTATATATTTGTAAATCAATAATTTTTTAATGGATTTATTATAAAAAATTGTATATCAATTCAAGTATGCATCAATTTTATTTATTTTGAATACCACGATAAGCGAAATATACTATATTTGCTTTTTTTGTAATATTTTTCATTTAATTTTTAAACTATGCATTTGGCAGAAATGATTTTTTCACACAATGTTCTTCTAACATACAATGATCTAATTTGAAATTTTAAGCTTAAAAAATATACCGCACACCTTAAAATTTTACTGGGGCAGGTGTCCATTATTTTGACATTTATAATTGATATTAAGGTACTTTTTAATTATAAAATGAGTTTTTTATTTATATATTCAAATTCCTCACCTTGAGATTAACTAAGTCACTTATTTTTAGAATTCACATGTTTAAAGACTTGGTTTTATAAGGAGAAATGTAAATTTAAAAATGGCGGAAAATGAACAAAACAATAATAGTAGCCAAAATTAAAACAACCATTACTCACGAACCGTTGGGAGTTAGACCTTGAAATTTTGGGATTTATCTTGTTTTATAATGTACTAACTATGGTAAAAATATAAAGAAAATCCAAGGACATAGGGTTGCATGGCCTGGTTGTTTTGACATGGAATTACTCTACCCTTAGTTACACTTTCAGTTCCAGATGTGACATCATCAACATAAAAATCTTCAACTAATCTTTTTACAAACTTACCATTACATTTTTCATACTTTTTGAGGTGATGTCTTATTGTTCCATTTAATAAAAAGGGACTACAAGTCAGACCAAAAACTACTCTCAAAAACTTGTAAACAATCAATTTTGAGCCCTTTCTGCATCAACATTTTCATACCAGAAAAATCTTAAATAATTTTTATGCTCACTAGAAATTTCTGCATTTAAGAAAGCTTATCTGCTATATATAATATCTGCTAATATGGCAATATAATTTAATCGGAATCGCAGTAGCACTTCAAATGTTTTGGATATTAGATTTTGCTCTGAATAAAGACAATCATTCAAGGACAATCCATTGTTAGAACAGGAAGCATCAAATGCTGCTTTTATCTTAGTGGTTTCCTTATCTTTTCTTACAACTGGCCTGTGTGCTGACCTGTTTTCCAGATTCCTTAGCAATTGATTGTCAGGAACTCTTTCAATATTTTTATTTACTTCATATTCTTTAAAAATGGCGTCATAATCACTTAACAAATTCTTATCACCCAATCGCCTCTTTAACCTATTCAGTCTAATCTCACTTATTTTATAGCTATCTGGTAAACAATCATGATCTGGCTTAAAAGGCTGCTTAGTTACATATCTCTCACCGTTATGCATAATAACATTTTCGAATTTATGTATCACACACTCATCAGTAGATTCCGTTTTCTCCACACTCCAAAATTTCTTTCTCTCGACCACTTTCCTAATCATGACTACACAATTTTCCAACCAAGGTTTCCAAGTTTACTCTTTCCCTTAATCCAATGTAAAGCCACTTCAGAATCTGTCTAACAACTAACATTACTAATAATTACTCAATTTTCTATTACTCGTTTCACTTCTCCAACTAATTTGCTCAACAGCAAATAGTTCTAACCTAGGAACAGACAACTCTTTCAATGGCGCTACCTTTGTTTTGGCTGCCATTTTTAAATAAATATGTACAACAACTCAGAAAAAAAAATCGAATTTTCGTCACAATCAACACCTTCAACAATTAAATTCTAATTTTATCAAAACTTCCCGAACAAAATCACAAATAAAAAACTCAACTTCAACGTTCAATAATTCAAACTTTTCTTAACTCTTTCTTCTTTCTTTAATCTTTTGATTCGGTATCTCTTTATAGTTTTTCATCGGGCGCCTTGTAAAATCTCGAGGATTGAAAACTGTGCCTTTGGAGAGACTATGTATGTAAACTAGTACAAAATACAAGAGTGTCTATTCAGCTCCACCAACAGAATATATAATAAAAAAGAAGTCTGTGGAGAGCATGCACCAATAAATTATCCATTAACAATAATAACAATAATTAGATTACAAATGCCACATTTAACAACACCCACTTACAATAATTAAATAATAAGTATCACTTTCAACATGCTACTTTACAATTGTTAAATTATTACTGTCACTTTTAACACGCTTCCTTACAACTATTAAATCAAATACAAATATTAAATCATTGGCGTTTGTTCTATAAAGTATCAATCAACTAAATCATGGAAATATATTCCTTCTGAAATCAAAAATGCATATCTGAAGACAGAAAACAGGACTTTTTTTTATCAACAAGATTAGATAATTTATCGAAGAGAAAAATAATAAAGTTTTTGTTGTGTTATTGTTATTAATCTCTTAATCTTTACCTGCTGAGTGAAATCTGGATACCATCTTGCACTTGTAAAAGTTTTTTTTTATTGCTTTTTTATACCAGTACTTTTATTATTGTTGTTGATATTTTTGTTGTCATAGTTATTACTATCATTCTAATAACAATATTAGTATTGTTTTAGTTTTTTTTTTTTTTTTTAATTTAGTTGAATATAATCATTATTGTTATTCTTACTGTTATTAACATTGTTATTTATTCTTATTATTAGAAGTATATTTAATTTATTATTATTTATTTTAATATATATTATTTATTATTATTTATTTTAATAGTACTTTTATATAAAATTATGATCAGAAAAACTCATATATAGTACTGTATAATGTTTTTTTTTTTTTTGTAAACTCATTTATAACCTATGTTTCGGAAAAAGCTTATTAACTAAATATAAAGACCTAGCATCTGAAATTTAGGCGTTTAACTTTAGTGTTTAATTTATTATAAATCAAATGTGGATGCAACTTAAATTAGGCTGTTACTAACAGCCTAGTTTAAGTTGCATCCACATTTGATTTATAAAACATCAACCTGAAGTGAATTATCAACAACAAATTTTCCGAGTTATTCCTTTTAAAGACAAAACAAACTGATTGATAAGGGGACATGGACATATATCTTTATTATTAATTTAAATTTGATTTTTGAAATGGTTTTATATTAAATAAAAATAATACTTTGATAAATTATATTTTTATTATAAAACAGAGAAGAAAAATTGGGTTTCATTGCTAAATTGTTGAGTGTAAATTATGTAGTGTAAGTTATGAAGGTAAACTTAGTAGTTTATTATTGGAATTTGATTTTAACGAAATTGTAAAGATTTTTATTTATTTAACAATATAAAAACAATAAATATAAAAAAATCTAATTTTAAATTTAGGAGTAATGGCATATAGCGCCAGCAATGGCATAAACCGGAAATTCAATTATCACGATTGCAATGACAAGCAAACTGAGATTGGTTACATTTCACTTTAAAACCTCTATTTGTATCATTCATCAATTTAAGTTATTATTTGTTGCAGGTATTTATTTATTGCTCAAAAAAGTTTTTTATTATCTAGAGTTGTTTGTTGCTTGGCCTTAGTTAATTATATTAATATAATTAACTAAGGCCAATATTGAGTAATACCTTTATGGTACCCAGCCAGCATTGACAGACGGGTACCGTATGGTTTTTGTCTGGGCTTACGGGAGCAGGATTTTAACGGGTAAGTGTTTTGGTTTCCGGATGGGACCCACATGTTAAAATCAAGCAAATTTGCTTAATTGGGTTTTAACTGGTTTTTATCAGATCTTTCGCTCTGGGGATTTGACGGGTTTCCCATAAGGTTCCCAAAAGGTCAAAACTGATAATTATAACAAAACTTACTCAGTAATTATTACAAAAATCATAACAAAACTTACTCGATGATTGCCAGTTATAACTCGTACTGCGAGTGAAATAAATTTAAAAATTTAACTTTTATGCATTATATTGTTTGTATACATTATATTTAATTAAAATTGTAATTATATTTAATTAAAATTGTAATTAAAAAGAAATTTTTTTTACGATGTATTTTTTCACTGTGAAACTCCATTAAATAGACATTGTTTTAAAATTTCATTTATTACCATTATGAATGAATTTTTTTAATATATTTTTAAAATAAATTTACAAATTTTAACATATGTTTAACATATGTTCCAGTAACTATGAAACATGAAGTAACTATTCCATTGAGACACTGTTTGCATTTTTAAAATGATCAAAATATAAAGTTTTGTTTCTGCCAGTGGTTGTAATAACTGCTTTGAGTTTAATCAAGACTTTGGTTTAGTAAGAAACATTTAAAAAGAGCAAATAGGTGAACGTTGCGATGGATAGGTTATATTTAGGGAATTTAAAGCTTTTAAATCGTTTTTACAGATCCACTCTTTTCCATTGATTTTTCTATATTGTATGCAAGCAAAAATGACTGATGTTAACGAAGTTTACCCACCATGAGATATAAATATTAGGTGTTTACATATAAATGCAAAAGATAGCTTTATTGTTATGCATCTACCAAATTTTTTAATCATTGATATTATTTGACTTTGATTTAAAATTGTACGCTTGTAATATTAAAAGTAATATCATAATATACATAATATTATTATGTATAAGTTATATATTCTTTATATAAAAGGTATTTATATATAATTATATATTATAATAAATAACATAAATAATATAGTATATGAAAAAATTATATATAATATATATATATATATATATATATATATATATATATATATATATATATATATATATATATATATATATATATATATATATATATATATATATATATATATATATATATATATATATATGAAGACCTCAGTGGAAAAACCGGCGTTGTCACGTTTAAAAAGTATTGAGAAAGTATTTGTTGATCATTAATAAATGTCTTTATTTAAAGCAAAGAAAAAAAAATTTTAGTATAAAAAATTACAAAATGTTTTGTTTTTGAATAAATTTTAAACAAAATAATTATAATATAAATTTTTTTAAATTACTTAGTTTCATTTGCTTTAAATAAAGACTTTTATTAATGATCAATAAAAACTTTCTCAATACTTTTTAATTGTGACAACGCCGGTTTTTCCACTGAGGTCTTCATATATATATATATATATATATATATATATATATATATATATATATATATATATATATATATATATATATATATATATATATATATATATATATATATATATATATTATTTTATATACAAGTTGTTATTATTAATAATTACTTATACTTACAATACTTATATTGTATATACTTATAATACTTAACTTGTGTTTATAATACTGATAAAATTTTTATTGATATGAACTTTTGCAACTTTAACATAAATAACGATAACTAAAAAAAGTTATTATATAGATCATGACCATATTTATTATAATTGAGTTATAGTAAGTTGAACACTGTTTTTGTTTTCCATAACTTAGTTTTAAAATATTGGGATAAAAATATTAATTTCCAGGTCATAGGTCTTATATGATTTGTATCTTATGTATATCTTGTATTTTACAGCTTGTTTAAGAGTATTTCTGCTTGGTGCACTCTGACTGTTAACAATATTTGTATACTGGTATGAGTAAAAGTGACTTTAACTACCAGAATGTATTTTTGATAAATATTAGTAATGACAGGTTAGTAAATATAATTATAATAATAATGGTAATAAATTTTATTAATTTCTATTTAGTGATAGACTTATGTATGATAGAATTGCATGAACTTTGGGAGATAAATATAATGATTTGAGTGAATATTACCTTTGTTTATCACCGCGATTAGAGTAATGTAAAAAAATATTATTTTTATCTAAAGCATATTCCGCAAAAGTTAATATTTTCTAAAGTGTTAAATATTATTATAAAACACGTATTAAAAAAAAACATGTATTGTAAAATAAAAAAATTATTCAAAATTTCAAGTATAAAAAATATATATATAAAAATATATATAAAATATATATAAAAAATATATATATAAAATGTATATATAAAAAGTATTCAAGTATAAAAAAAACACATGTATTATGATAAAGTATATACATCACATTAACTATGTTGTCTGTAAGTTAGGGGTTGCAGCTGATGTTTCAGCTTCAGCTTTAAACTCATTAGCTTCAAATTAAAGCTGAAGCTGATCAAGTCAGTTCAATCAGCTTGATAGCTGATAGTAAAAGAGAATAATACTCCATAAATATTTTATATTAAAAAAACATGTAGGAAATTATTTAATGAAAATCTAAAATAGTGACAAAATTTAAACATACATGTAAGAAATTTGAAATAAAATTTGCAAAAAGTTTTTGCTGTTTATAAATGTTGCTGTCAGAGCCTAGGCCTAGGACTCGCAATTTTGGACAACCCAAATTGGATTTTTAGAGATTTGTTTAAAAAGTGGTGCCCAAAAACCTAATTCAATTTTTGATTATCTTCATAATATTTTGGTAGAGTTCAAAATCCTTTCAAAAGATGGTTTTATCTGTTAAAATATTGAGTATGAAATCAATCATGCTGTTATTATATGTGATGCACCAGTTAAAGCATTTGTTAAGTATATTAGGGGCACAATGGTTATAACTGATGTAAGCGTTGTGTTCAGAAAGGAGAGTGGTGTGACAAGATAACACTCCCACATATTTCATCAATTTTAAGCACTAATTTAGATTTTTGTCATTAAAAGCATTCTGAACATCTTAGTGGTGTGTTAAATGGAATTAAATTTTGACATGGTGATAAAGTTTCCTTTAGCCCTTATGCATCTAGTATGCTTAGGGGTATGCGAAGACTCATCAATTTATGTTTAAATAGCCCAAATGTTGTAAATTGTCTCAGATTACAGTCAATACTTTATTTGGAGGATTGTTCCAGATATGTGAATACATTCCAAGAAAATTTTCTGAAAAACCTAGGTCTTAATTAGATATTAAAAAATGGAAAGCAATTGAACTTAGACTTTTTTTAGTGTACATGTACTGAGCCAGTTATTTAAAAGGGATGATTTAGCCAAAAATCTGCTCAAAACTTTTAGTTCTTTCAATTACAGTTCTAACTTTAAGTTTTATTTTGTTTAAAAAATATGTTGATTTTGCTTGTCAGTTACTTAATCATTTTGTACAGTTATTTGGTGAACTTTAAGTTTATAAGCTCCATTCTTTAATGCATATTGGAAATAATACATTTAAATTTTACGTACTTAATAGATGTCCCTCATTCAAATACAAAACTTTTTCAGATCAATTAGAAAAGCTTGTTAAAAGAACAAAGGGTTGCTCAAATAAACACATACAAGGATATAAACAGAAGTTTAATATTCCTAATTTTGATGGATCAGTAGCCATTGCATTGAGACACTGTTTACAATTTAAAATTATCAAGGTTTAGAATGTTTTGTTTCAGCTAATGAAGGTGATATTTGTTTTGAAATTACAAAAAAAAAAAAAGGTTTATTTAAAAAGGTTTTAAAAAGCAGACGAATCCTGTGACGAATAGGTTATGTTTGAGGAATTTGCATTTTTTTAGTTGTTTTAAATATATATATACAAATAAATATATATATACATATAAATATACATATAAATACATATATATATATATATATATATATATATATATATATATATATATATATATATATATATATATATATATATATATATATATATATATATATATATATATATATATATATATATATATACATATATACAGTGGGTTGCATAAATATAGTCGCTACTTTGTTTGTGTGAAATTTTTGTTTTTTTTACAATTATCTTTGAAATAACTAAATAATATGATTAAAAGTGTGTTAAATGTCTTAATTAATTGATTCTCTATCCAATGTTATATAATTAGAACTCATTAGGTTAACCAGTCTGTAGTAATTATTAATTTAATTAGAACATACCTGTATTTCTAATGTAGCAAAAATATAGAGTCAACTAAAATATAGCGACTTAAGTTGAAATATCTCAACAAAATGTTATTAAAGCGATCTAAAATTTGGTGGTTGATTACTTTGAAACTATATAAACGTTCTTGCAAAAATAAAATTATCATTTTTATATCTTGAGTTTTTCGCATTGGTAATTATTTGGTAAACTAAAAAGACAAAAATGGGCAGAAAAGCTGTTTCATACAAGGTACGATGGCAAATTGTAGTTCTGCTAAATGATAAAATTAAAAAGCCTACGAGAAATAGTTTAAATGTGCAATGTTTTGCTTAAATGTATACAAACAACATTGAAAAACCACGAGCTACATAATGATTTCAAAGATTTACCAAG
>NC_088928.1:7722500-7797500 GCF_038396675.1 Hydra vulgaris | reverse complement strand
ATCAAATTATATTCAATATAAATATAAAATTATATTTATGTAATAGTTTTATATAATTTATTTATCAGTGCTTATTTATTACTAGTACATTTTAAAACGTTCAAATAAATGTCGATTATAAAATTAAAGATTATATTTTTCTACCTTCGATGGTGAAAATTACATTTTAATTTAATTTATAACTAACAGTTAACTTTAATTTTTTTACAGATCATATTGTAACGAGATATTGTGTAAAGAGGTTTTCAAAGAAGTCGTTTAAACAACAATGGAAAAGCTTTCAATTCGCGAAATAACCGTTAAAGCATTCGATACACGATTAAAGAATCGTTTAAAAGTTTGCTTAATTTCGACTGTAATTTTAATTATTTTTTTTGAAATAAACCAATCAAGTTATATACAAATTTGCTTTTTTTGTTAATTTTAAACATTTAAACGTAGTTTTTTAAGATTTGCAATGGGTAAACCTCGTGGGACCCTTACCCGGGACCCAGTTGACGACCTGGATGGACCCCGTACGGTACCCGTATGTTAATGTTGGCCGGGCGAATTACTTATATTTATTATCTAACCAATATATATTACTTAAAGATAAGTTTTTAAGTATATCTTTATTGTAAATGTATAAAAGGAGATGTAATATAATTATATTATTATGTGCTTGTTTATACTTTATCAAGATTGTTATTAATTCTTTCAAAAGTGTTGATTACTTTACTAATTCATTATTTATTCGTGTATTTATTCATTATTTATTCGTGTATTTATTCATTATTTATTCGTGTATTTATTCATTATTTATTCGTGTATTTATTCATTATTTATTCGTGTATTTATTCATTATTTATTCGTGTATTTATTCATTATTTATTCGTGTATTTATTCATTATTTATTCGTGTATTTATTCATTATTTATTCGTGTATTTATTCATTATTTATTCGTGTATTTATTCATTATTTATTCGTGTATTTATTCATTATTTATTCGTGTATTTATTCATTATTTATTCGTGTATTTATTCATTATTTATTCGTGTATTTATTCATTATTTATTCGTGTATTTATTCATTATTTATTCGTGTATTTATTCATTATTTATTTGTGTATTTATTCATTATTTATTCGTGTATTTATTCATTATTTATTCGTGTATTTATTCATTATTTATTTGTGTATTTATTTATTATTTATTCGTGTATTTATTCATTATTTATTTGTGTATTTATTCATTATTTATTTGTGTATTTATTCATTATTTATTCGTGTATTTATTCATTATTTATTTGTGTATTTATTCATTATTTATTCGTGTATTTATTCATTATTTATTCGTGTATTTATTCATTATTTATTTGTGTATTTATTCATTATTTATTCGTGTATTTATTCATTATTTATTTGTGTATTTATTCATTATTTATTTGTGTATTTATTCATTATTTATTCGTGTATTTATTCATTATTTATTTGTGTATTTATTCATTATTTATTCGTGTATTTATTCATTATTTATTCGTGTATTTATTCATTATTTATTTGTGTATTTATTCATTATTTATTCGTGTATTTATTCATTATTTATTCGTGTATTTATTCATTATTTATTTGTGTATTTATTCATTATTTATTTGTGTATTTATTCATTATTTATTCGTGTATTTATTCATTATTTATTTGTGTATTTATTCATTATTTATTCGTGTATTTATTCATTATTTATTCGTGTATTTATTCATTATTTATTCGTGTATTTATTCATTATTTATTCGTGTATTTATTCATTATTTATTCGTGTATTTATTCATTATTTATTTGTGTATTTATTCATTATTTATTCGTGTATTTATTCATTATTTATTCGTGTATTTATTCATTATTTATTTGTGTATTTATTCATTATTTATTCGTGTATTTATTCATTATTTATTTGTGTATTTATTCATTATTTATTTGTGTATTTATTCATTATTTATTCGTGTATTTATTCATTATTTATTTGTGTATTTATTCATTATTTATTCGTGTATTTATTCATTATTTATTCGTGTATTTATTCATTATTTATTTGTGTATTTATTCATTATTTATTCGTGTATTTATTCATTATTCGAGTATTTGCTGATAAAGTAAAATGTAAATCACGGAAATTTTGATTTTTTTTATGTAAACCAAAGAAAATTTGTTTTCAGATAATATTTTCAAAAACATACAATCGATTTTATATCTAAAATATTCGCTAGATATAACTTTTTTTAGAAATATTTTTTGAACACACCTCGTAGAGCTAAAGTAGGTCTCAACATTTTTTTATAAATCTCATACCGTTGTTCTAAAGAAATCTGAAATGTTTAATTACACCCATATTCTCTAATGACAGGTATTCAGATTTATTGATATTCATTTCTCTGATTTCGCTCTTAATTATATTTGCAGCAACAGCTATGATATCATTTTTAGAGTGACCTTTCGTTTTTTGAAATTTTGAAATGATAAAAAAATCTCTGAAACCAACTAAATTAAATTAGCCGGAGATTTCTACAAAAAATATGATCACCATAATGTTCAAGTAATTTTTATTTCAAAGATTTAGTAGAGTAACGCGTATATAACTGCTAAGTTCTTTCATTTTCGTACATCCAAAAGGGTATACTATTCTTTGTCAGTTCCTTCCTCTAACCAGAAACAAAGTTTTTCAAAATTTTCAACCGTAGTGATATTTAATGGACGTCTGCGTTGGTTGTCGCTGTTGGTTTTAAGACGAAAATTGTTAATGCAAGAAACATGATAGATTTTTTTTTTTTTTTTGGTTTTAAGTTTGTTTTTTTCCCTTAATGTTACGAATTCGTAATTACATAATAAAAATTCGTTAACAGTGAATATATTAGTAAAACCAAAACATTGCAAAGTGGTTTTAAAAAAATAATTAATTCACTCTACCACTGTAAAAAAAAACGCGGAAAACTTGCAGAAATGAATCGGTGAATGTTAAAAGGGCGGAAGTCACATATTTTACAAAATTGACTTTTTTTGCAAATTTGTATATTCAAAGGATAGCTCCATCATTTTGTGTTAAAAAAGTGTGTGTCAAAAGTTTTCTCTAGCCTGTACAGTGTTTAAAAGTTTTAGTTTTTTGTTAAAAAGGCTGAAGTCTAGACTTCAGCCCTTTTAACATAAAACAAGAAACTTTGCGCTGAAGACAGCGGGCCAAACGTAACTTCACTTTGTTTTGATTGCACAACAGCGTGGTAAATAAAGTTAGTTTATTACGTTTCATCGTTTTAATAGTGATTTAGATTGATTAACTGCTTTTTTAAATGGGGGATAGTGGTAGTGAGACTGATCATACAAGTTATAAAAAAAAGATAAGAAACCCAGATGATTATAAAAGGAATAAGATTAAAAAATCTAGGCTTACTTGTGTGGTATATGAAAACCACAAGGAAAAAAAAGTTCATTCAAAGTCTATCGGAGACCCATGTAGGTAAGAGATAATACACAATAGTTCTTAATTTAATGAAAGGTCTATGCCAAATTATAATAATTTGTCTAAAATTTGGTCAGATTTAGGCTCTGTAATTTATAGTTGGCCTTTAGACCTAGGTTGTTTAGGTTGTAAATATCTGTAGGCCAAAGACAATAGAATAACACTTTTAGGGTAGTCTACAATTACTTATTGTATTTTAACTTAAACTCTATTTTGTTTCCTAGACTAGGCTACCTATATTTTTTTTTATAAAGTCAAATTACAAAATAGTGTTTTTTCTCAGTTGTTCAAGAAAGTGTTTTAAATCTATTGGCAAAGACAACCTCGATGATGCATTTATAAACTTCTACAGCCAGATCAATACAAAAGATGAGCAGGATTTATTTTTACACAGCATGTTACGAATATTGTGTGGAAGAGGCCTGGTTCAAGAGATAGCAAGGGAAATAGTCGTAATGCCAATGAAGATACTATGCGAAAAAGAAAAAGTAACAGCGGAAACAAAAAGGAATTGAAGTATCATGTTTTGATTGGAGATGATTGAGTACAGGTGTGTGTTGTGGTATTTTTATCAATATTTTTTGTGTCAGAAAAGAGGCTTTGAAGAGTAAGGGGTTTAAAAATGGATGGAAAAGCAGTTAAAGCTTTGAGAAGAGTACATACGAATTACATTACCAGTCATGATATACTAGCTAAGGTATACGCTCACATAGACTCCTTTCCAAAAAAACTGATCCACTATGGCGGAAAAGAAAGTTATTTTTTGAGTGAAAGTTTGAACTTAAAATTAATGTATGAACTATTCACGAACAAAAATGAAGTAGTAAAGTTCAGATTATATGCCAAACATTTCACTGCCCAAAATACCTGTGCAAGAGTTTTTTTACCTAAGGCAGTTAACGGTTAGTGTATTTTCTATTCATGATGTTAAGTGAAGTGTTGCAACACTCTACCTTTATTTGAAGGAGCAGGCTAGAAAGTCTCCAAATGAAACTTGCTCCTTTCTTTTGCACTACCTGTCTACCTGTCTACTTGTCCTCATGATGAACTCAACTTTTATGCCGATAATTGTGGGGGGGCAAAACAAAAACCATTGCTTTTCAAAACATTTTATGGCGCTTACTGACAATAAGTGGATTAAAAGGTCAATCAATTTTTCCCAATCAGAGGGCACAGTTTTTTGCCCTGTGACCGTGACTTTTCGATTATAAAAAGAGAGTTAGAAAAGCATGACAGAGTGTACAGCGTTCAAGAAATAAAAAAAATTATATTAAAATGTAGTAATCAAAGAAAGTTTTTAGTGGTTGATGTAGAGAGTTCATCTCTAGTTTAAGATGCTAAAAGTTGGTGGCCAGTTCACTATAAAAGAAACGTTACCTCAATCGAAACAATGTGTAGACCGAGAAACCAACAAACTCAAAATGCAATAAGCAAATGTCACCATTTTCAATACGGTTGTGACAACATAGGTCAATGTAAAGCCAGTGAAATTATCAATCTTATTGTCAAACACTTTTATGATGAGAAAAAATACTCAAAACAAAGTGAACTTGCCAGAACAGCTTCTTTACCTAAAAGGCTTCAATGAAATCTGCTAAGTTGAATGACTTAAGTAAGTGTATTAAGTATATCCCACATGACCATATTGACTTTTATAACAAACTACTACAATGGTCTACAGCAGAAAGCAACGATGGAGAAGCAGAAGATGTTGGGGAAAATGATTAGGCATAGCTGGTAAAATTTCTGTAATTAACTTTTTTTTCCTTTAACCTTTTTTGTAGTTTGTGACATTATTTTCTATAGCCCAAAATTAAAATCATAATAAAATAAGCAGTAATTATTTGTTAAATGTTAAAAAGGCTGAAGTCCACAGTGTTAATTGGTTTATAGGTTCTTTAAAAATAAATATAAAAAAATATGTTTGCTTTTAAGGTGAAAAACATCATCCCCTTCAAAAAAAAAAATTTGTTAAACCGTTTACAAAAATTTACTGAGGAAGTAGTGCTGTTTTTTTTAGTTTCCCAAAAATTTACATTGTTGGACTTCCGCGCTTTCAACACTCACCGATTCAAATGGTCTTATCATCAAGAACTGCTAAAAAATATAAAAACATATTCAAAATTTTTTTACATAAAATCATTACATTATAATGGTATTAAAATGTCAAATAACAAGTATAAAATATATTTTTACAAATATTTTTTTTTTAATTTTTTTTTTTTATTTGCAATAATATTTACACATTTATTATTAATGCAATGTTGAAAATATATTTATATATAATAAAAAACATGAAATTATTTAAGAAGCTTGCAGAAAATAAATTTAGATAAAATCAATAACTAAATTTTTATACTTTGAAATACTCTTTTTAATAGTTTTTATGAAGTAATTTAAGTTTTTTAAATTAATAATATTTAAATTAATTAGTAAAAACTTATTCCAGACGATAAGTCATTTTGAATTGCTCAAGCTTATTTTTGCATGAAGGCTCTAACAGGGTACTATTTGTATGCAATAAATATTTGTACTCTGGTTTTTGTTTATAAAGACTATAGAAAATTGAAGGACTTTTTTGCATTTTGCTATATTACCTATATAGCAAAGTTACTTAAACAACAGTAATATTGCCATGCCATATTACCGTAGTTTTAGTAACTTTGAACAAAACTATAGATTTGTTTGAATAGTATTTTTTTTAATAAATAACGTGACTGGTATATAATTTCTATGCCTTTGGATATTTTACTACCTAAGTAAGCGATATTTTATTCCAATTTAGATTTTCGTTAATAAAAACACCCACAAATTTTGTAACAGTATCCCTACTTATTTCTCTATTTTCAATAAACAATTTCAGAAAAAAAGATTTAACTTCTTTTTTTTTTTTAAAAGAATGATAAAATAAAAGGAAACTTTGTTTTGCTTGATTTAAGAGAGTTTGATTGCTCTAAACCATTCTGAAATTTTTTCTAGTTCATTGTTCGTTTCTACGCCCAGTTGGCTAATAAGTTTTCCTGAGATAAAAAAGTTGCTATCGTCAGCAAACATTATAGTTGAAATTCTTTTTGATGTCATACAGAGATCGTTTACATAGATTAAGAAAATCAAAGACTATTCATCCTTGAGGTACACCACACTCTATTAAAAACGGATTAGAGAGTTTATTGTCTCCGTAATATACATTTTGCACACATTTATCTTTTATTTTTATTTTTTTTTATACTGTTATTTAGGTGCCCCAAGAAGACCACAGGTCACAGAGCACCGCGAATGTGCATTTAACCAGAAAGTTCACGCCTCCTTCCTTACCGTGACGCGAAAATATGTCCAAGGCTCGTTTCGAACCTGGATCTCTTGCTTATAAAGCAAGCGCTCTAACCACTGCGCCACGGCCACACAAACCCATAAAACAACATATAAGCATCATTTTGACCTATCTAAATATTTATCTAAATAGCTTTCTATCCGCTTGTTGGATCTATCCCTTGTGCCATGCATATTAAGCTTTGATAATAACATTTAGTGGTTGTCTGTACCAAAAGCTTTTGAGAAATCTACAAAAACATCTGATGTAACTTCTCCGTTTGTAAAAGAGATTTTATTTCTTCAACCAAGCGAAGAATCGCTAAAGTGTTCAGTTGATGAATTTTTTTTGAGCCGAACTGCTTGGAATAAATAAGATTGTTTTCTTTAAAAATAGATGGTTTCTTCCGCTAAATCAAACGAGAATAGACGAGAACTTCCCCAATCATACTCTCTATTTAAATTTTTTTTTTTTGTAATTATTTTAAGTGCTCTCAGAAGTCCTTACGGTCTTACCACAGAGCACCGCGGGAGAGCATTTAACAAGAAGTTCACGCCTCCTTCCATTCCAATGTCGCTTGTTAAGCTAGTGCTGGCATCAAACCTCGATGCCAGCTCTAGCTTGACAAAGAAAAAAAAATTCGATTTCTCATCAAATAACTCCACATCCTCCCCCCATGGATCCGTCACTAATGATGTAGTTTTTTTCTTGGTAAAGATAACGATTGATCTTTACGACTATCAACGAACTTTCTTCTACAGCTACGATAGACTAGTACTGCTTTCTATTATGTGTGTTCTGTTATAACTGGTCTATTAAAAAACTAAAAATGTGGGCAAAAATAACTCTCGTACGTTTTCTCAAAACAAACCTTAAACAAATGTAAAAGTCAATAAACCTTAAGCACAAATTTTATTAGTTAACCAACATTAAATTACTTATGTTATATCATAAGTAACATTTTGAGGTTATAAATATAATATAAAAATAAATATAAAATTGTATAGTTCACAATGGTTGTATAGAAATAAATTTTACAATTATTCAAAAAAATCGCGTTGATTTATAAATGTGAATTTTGATAAACCGCGCAAATTTTTATATAAAAATTGGATGCTTGAACAAATTATTACCTGCATAGTTCATTCATATTCCGTATTTTTGCTTAATCGAATCAATGTTTTAAGACTTTTTTCATATAGTTTGACTTTGGCTTCAAAGCCAAGTTTGCATAATACACAAACAGCATTCATATTTTTATTTTTTCAACTTTAAGACTTATCTTATAGTGATATCTTCAACCAGTTTTTTATACAGTTATGTTGATAGGGTAAGAAATAGCCTGTAAGTTTTTTTTCTAATTATTTGTAGTTTCTGAGATATGGTCGGTCAAACTTTTGACCTTTTAACATTTGGAATGTCATTATTGGGATTTTGTTGATTTTTAAACTGAATTTAAAGACACTAAAACAAACGCATCCTATTATTAGAGAATTATAGGTAGAACTTTCAATAAAAAATCAAAAAAACTGAGGATAACCCTTTCTTAGTCTAAAAATCAAATGCTAAAATCACACATTTTTGTATTTTGGGCCTGCTTTAAATACATTTATCTCAAAACATAAAAGGATCCCGCAATGTATCTTATCGTTTTTAAAAAGTGTATACTATTGTAATTTTAATGGTTTAAAAAAATTGAGCGGGCGTTCCGTTCGAAAATACTAATGAGTCATTAAACTGTCAAAAAATGTTGTAACTCGCGTTCAAAAACTAGCTATTATGAGAAATAGGAACAGCCCCAAAATTGAATGTATAGATTTTCTATTACTTCATAATATCATTCTTTTAATGTAAAAAAAAATAGGGGATAATGTTACATTATTGAAACAACATTAGGTCAAAATGATGCTACATCTAATTTTTTTTTAATTTATACGATTGTAGTCATGTAAACACATTTGATCTGAGATTTAACATAACTATTTTTGGCATTGTTTCTTTATTTAAAGTTATTCAATTTAGTTTACTGAGCATTTAGTTATTACTTCATAAAAACATGTAAGCCAGGGCTTACATGTTGTTTTATGGGTTTACAAATGGACGTTATTATAAAAGTAAGACATATTTGAAGTGTTAAGTAAGCACAGCGAGTTATAAAAATGTTTGCACGGTAAGACACAAAAGTATAATGAATCTATTAACAGAAAGATTTGAGGCCGTATACCAAAAATATAATTGTTTCGCTATGGAATGTATGTATGATGCTGTAACCAACATTAGTAATAGAGCAAACGCATCTATTGATATCTTAATGCAATTGGATAGGGAACCTAGCTTTCATATAACTGCAGAATGCAAAGCATTAAATATTATTTTAAAAAGTTTCTGAATTGTTCAAAAAAGAGTAGACTGTCTTAATGCTGACGTCAGATTGGGCTTGGGTGCGGATTACGGACTGCCATTACTTTTGTCCGTACAAAATATCAGCTAGCCAACGGGACCAATATCAGCTAGTCAACGTAAACTATGTTCAACCTACATCAGTCTAAAAATATTTGCATTTCTACAATTGTATAAATTTAAAAAGAAAAAATTAGATTTAGCATTATTTTGCTTTACCATATTTCAACGATGCTATATTACTCTCTAAGTTTTTGTTTGTTTTTTCATAACACGGCGTTAATTTTTGTTCAAAAATCTCCCGATTGCAACTTTGCGCGTGTTTTAACACTTACGGTCACAGTGATTGGAAACCATGTAAAAATAACAGTAAAATTTTAATAGACCAATCAAATCAATATCAAAAGTTTTTGCGGGTGGCTTCAATCGGTACAGACATTTGCGTTAAGCTTTAATTTTATTTACAAGAAAACAAAGCGTATATTTATGTACCTCATCCTACTCTCTTTTTAATTTTATCTTGAGATGATACTCTCACATTGATAACATAATATCAAATTGATATTTGCAGAAAAAACAAAAATCGGACACTCCAATTATAATTGTTCTGAATAAAAATTAATTATTAAAAAAATAAAAATCTATGTATACACTGAGGCATATTCGTTTAAACGCATCAACTTTTTTCTCTTTATCTTAATTTTTTTCTATGTATTGTCAACTGATATGCATGCAAGTTATTATCAAAATAATTGTTGTGTTGTGGGCTAATAAAAACCACAAAAAAATTTTTTCTATGTGTCTTTATTAACATGAGAGTATTTTTGATATACAAAAGCACATTTTTTAATTGGAATATATCTATAGACGCAATCAGAATAATAACGGTAATTATTGATTTTTAATCACTATTACACAAATAAATTGATAAATTTTAGTGTTATTTGATCTTTTGCTCTGCCAGTATCATTTTTATTGCATTTTACGAAATGCCTAAAGGAAAGTATATGACAGATGCTGAAAAAATACAAATTAATTTATATCGTGGCTCAGAAATCTCACCAGCACTTTCTATACGAGAAATAGCAAGAAAAATTGGAAGATCTGACCATGTTGTACGAAACTACAATGCAAAAGGTGACAATTACTGTGTAAAAAAAGCAACAAACGGCAACAAAGTATTAACAAATCGGCAAATTAATCGAATTCGCTTCGAAGCAACCAAAAATAAATTGAATGCAACACAAATAAAGGATAAATTATTATTGTCTGTCACCAATAAACATGTTGCACATATTCTACGTACAACACCAAACGTAAAGTGGAAGAAACCACACCAAAAACCAATGTTAAAAAAACACCATAAAATTGCTAGATTACAGTTTGCTAAAAACCATATGCATTGGACTCATGAGTGGCAAAACGTAATATTTTCAGATGAAAAAAAGTTCAATTTAGATGGTCCGGACTCTTACAGTTGTTATTGGCATGATCTAAAAGGAATAAATGTCCCACAAACAAAACGAAATTATGGAGGAGGAAGTTTAATGGTTTGGGGTGGATTTTCTTATTCAGAAAAATTGACTCTGTGTTGTGGTTTACCTAACATGAACTCGATAAAGTATACAGAAATGTTGGATGATGTTCTCATAACTTATATGGATGAAAACATGGACGATAATGCCATATTTGAGCACGATAATGCTGCAATTCACACATCTAGGCATTCTATGAAACGGTTTAAAGACCACAACATCCCGGTTCTCAAATGGCCAGCTTGTAGCACGGACTTAAATCCAATCGAGAACGTGTGGGGAATGCTATCAAGAAAAGTTTATGACGCTAAAGCAGCCGGACACCAATTTAAAACTGTTACTGAGTTAAAGTGTAAAATCCTTGAAGAATGGTCCGAGTTGGATCAAGCAACACTTAAACGACTAGTGGATTCAATGAAAGGCAGAATTTTTGAGGTGATCCAGTGTAATGGAGGACATACGCATTACTAATTTCCATCTTTTAATGTCAAAAATATGACTGCGTCTATAGATATATTCCAATTAAAAAATGTACTTTTGTATATCAAACATACTCTCATGTTAATAAAGATACATAGAAAAATTTTTTTTGTGATTTTTATTAGCCCACAACACAACAATTATTTTGATAATAACTTGCATGCATATCAGTTGACAATTCATAGAAAAAAATTAAGACAAAGAGAAAAAAATTGATGCGTCTAAACGAATATGACTCAGTGTATGTAAAATAATTTTTTAAACTTAAAATTTTGTAAAACACTAAAATTCTCCAAAAATAATTTAAAGAAATTATGAAATATAAGTAACCTAATTAGTAAATAAAATAAAGGGAAAATTCTTCTTAGAAAATGCTGCTATAAAAATTATTTTAAATTGGTTTGTAGTTGAAGGTTCTTTTGATTTTGTTGCAAGAAAGTAAGTCGTCAAGTACAGCCTGCCAATACCTAAAAAACAAAAATAAAAAATTACTACTGTCCTATCAATTTATCATATATGTTCTATTTTCATTCAATTTGTAAATTATATTTCATAAATCTACACACACTGTAATTTGCATAGCTTATTGAACAGCCTAGCTTTAGATATGTTGTAGACGAAATAGCTAACCTTAACTTAATCTTAAACCAATAGAATAATTTATTCTTAAACCAGTATAATAACTTAACCTTAAACCAATAGAACTACTCTAAACATCTACACCTTAATTTATCAACAACAACAACAACAACAAAAAAAGCATAACATTAAGAAAGGTGTCATCTTATTGATATTTTTATAACAGGTTATATTTATAAAAACTAATAGAAATAAACTATTTTCATATTTTGAATATCTTATCTTTTTTATGAAGGTTATATGAAAATATCTTGAAATGATATAAATAAAATCCAAGTCTAAAAAATATATATTAATTTGAACAAATATAATTTCTGAAATTGAGATATACTCAAAATGCAAAAGGATTTTCAGAAATAAAATGAAACCAAAAAATTTGTTGCTTGTACATTCTTTTTGATGTATGCCATCACAAATTTTTTAATAAAAAGCCATAAAACTGATCAGACTTGCAAGTCATTACATATGTGATACCTATTTTGAAATTCACAATACTTGAAGTAATCTTTTTGTGGCATACAAATCCGGAGTCCTTTTTGGATTCTGCATCCCTGCTTGGATCATGGCTTTACTTAATAACTTTAATACAAACATCAAGGTTTTTAATAATCTGATACTTTGTATCAGATTACTATAACTTCATACAAAGTGTATCTGATACCTTGTATCAGATGTTTATCAATTTTGAAAAAAAAACTACAAATTGTTTTTGTTTTTAAACATGCAACATAAATGGATATTAATGAATATAAATGAGAGTGACACAGTTTTTTAAGATATACACCAACATTTGTATGAAAAATTATTAATATAAAACATTTAAATCTGTAAATAGAAAATTTGTGAACACTTCAGTTCATTACATATAACATATTCAGATAGTCATTTGAATGTACTAATTATAATTCCTAAAATACTTTTTTGCGGCTGTTTATACATTTTATTCACAGTAGTACCAGTCTTTACATTCCTGGAGGTCTTTCAATAATAAAACTGTTGTAATCAATAATAAACTTGTTTATCAACTTAAGAATAACCTAATAATAAGTTAATAATATGTAATCAAGTAAAAAACTTATTCTCCATAAAAATATTTAATTAAGTTACAATACAAGTACACAAAAAAAATGCAGAATAAAACCTAGACAATTTTTAATTTTAATGAACATAACTTTGAAATTTCTTGAATACAAAATAAAACAGAAAACAAAACAAAAATATAAAAGTAAAAATAATAATTAATATAAACAATTATGAAGATCGAATGATATAAAATATAAAACTTGGAACTTCAAAAACTTTCAAGAATTTTTTTTTCTCACAAAGCCTGCTTAC
Organism: Hydra vulgaris; assembly: GCF_038396675.1. Classification (NCBI taxonomy): domain Eukaryota; kingdom Metazoa; phylum Cnidaria; class Hydrozoa; order Anthoathecata; family Hydridae; genus Hydra; species Hydra vulgaris. The sequence goes on along the minus strand of NC_088928.1, from coordinate 7,784,315 downwards.
CTTAGCCAAATAAAATAATAAGTAATATTTAGTGTGTTTAAATATCCTAATAACACAATAATGTAGAATAAACATAAACTTTCTTCATAAAATGATCTGAATGCATTTCTCGGTTAAACACGAACAACACTGATGTGTAGGCAATCACACGTTGCAAGTTAAGATATTTGTAAACATTTTTTCATACTGTTTTATATATATATTTATACCTACTAATAAATATTATTTTTATGAAATACATTTTATCAACTATAAAATTAAAAACAAAAAAATTTTATGTCAAGTGACAAATAAGTAAAAAATTGTATAACATTTACATTTTAATATTAAAGATAAGAGTCTTAAAAATAGTTTTATTTTTTAATCAAATAATAAAAAAATATTTTTAAAAAATGGCTGCCAGTTTTCTAAAAATTAGTCAAAAAGTCACATAGAAACATCAGAGATAAACTCATACTTATCATTTACTTCATTTATAAAAAAATTCCCCAATTGGTCCTTAGTGTGTTAGGTCCATATTTAGTTAGAGATTTTAAAGTAAATTCATTTTTTTAGGTTTTAAGACTTTTTGAAAATCAAAAATGTCAATTTCTACAAGAAAAAATAAGATATATTTATCAACTTTCAAAATCTCTAGCTAAAAAAAAAAAGATATTAATGCAAGTATCAATTTTAAATGTAAAACTGTGTGTATAGAAGAGGTAACAGTGGTTTATCAAGCATTTTTTTTGTAGACTTATTTATTATGATTAAAATAATACGAAGAATATGTAAATATAAATATATTCTTCAATGAACAAAAAAATATAACTCCTATCTCAACATATTAACACATTAAAGCATTCAACTGTTGACCAATTTAGCCATGATCCTTGGTTATTTAACTGCATATTTTAGTGTAGACTCAACCAAACATAAAAATATTCCAGTCTACACAACATTTAGTTTTAATGGTCACGCAAACAACGACAAAAAATTTTTGCTTTTAAAAGCCTTGATAAAAAATTTAGATTTTATTTGACAGACCATTGCCAAAAAGTTATACTTTAATGGGATTATAAATGAGGTACTTTATTTTCAATTAGTTTGAAAAGAAGTATCATTCGAACTTTAACCGATCATTTTGATTGTGTTACTAAAATTTAAATAAGTTTACTTTTGTCAAATAAGAATATTTAAAAATTTTTTCAAATTATCTTAAGAAAAGTCATTATTTTTTAATTTGTCAGTGATGGTTACGTGATGATGATGATGATGGTTGTCAATGATGATTACGTGGTGAGCTGTATAAAGTTTTTGAGTCAAGATTTTTTTTAAGTGGTCAGCTTTTCCTGGTGATATAAAGTACTACCAACATTACTAAGATGATATAAAGTTCTACCACCATTTTCTTTAAAATGGCACAGAGACTATAAGCTTATAGAAATAAGAGGTTAAAAAATTCCAAAATAAACTTTAAGCAACAATGCATTAAAATTAAAGACATATAAGGATATGTTAACTAATTTAAGACTGAGATCAATGAAGTAGATAGAACTTTTTGATGCTTCAGAAATAACACTTTCAAGCCTTGTACAAACTTTAAGCTTAAGTATGTTCATGCTTTGTCAAATAAAAATGTTTTCTGAAAAACTGTGGTGATTGAAGCCTGGGAACCAAAGTACCCCAAAAAGATCACCTCCCTCCCCAATACTTCAACTGTAAGGAGCTGTGGGGTTTTTTTGCATTAAGAAAATGGTATTATGGAGTAATACAAAATTTATACATTCAATCTTGGGATCATTTCTCATAATAGCTGATTTTTGAACCCTAGTAATATATATTTTGACAGTTTAATGACTCATTAATATTTTTGTAGGCAATACCCACTCAATTTTTTAAAACCATTGTAAATACAATGATATACTCTTTTTAAAAATGATAAGATACATTGTGGGATCCTTTTATGTTTTGAAATAAATGTATTTAAAGTAGGCCTCAAATTCAAAAATGCATGATTTTAGCATATGATTTTTTGACTAAGAAAGGTTTAAGGCTGTCCATTAATTATGTCAACAATTTTTCGGCAATTTTTACCTCCCTCTCCCCCTTGTCAACAGCTTGGCAAACTTTCAGAGACCCCTCTATAAAGCTATGTCAACAATTAATTTACCCTCCCCTCTTATGTAAAATTTAAAAAATATTAAGTAATATTAAAGTAATATTAAGTAATATTAAAAAAATTAAAATTTTTAAATAGAAGTAATAGTAGTAGTTTACAACTCATAGAAAAAGTATTCATAAGTAAAATGTTTAGAAAAAAAACTTAGTTCAACTTTTATTTTATAAACATTTTTTAAATATACATAGCCATTTAAAATTACAAAGGCTTGCTCTGAACAAAAAGTGAATAGGAGAAAGTGATTACAACATGCAACACTATTGGTTTAAACTTCTTTTACCGCATGATAGAAGGTAAAAAAAGAAAAATTCACTCAACTTATCAAAGAACTCCAAGTCGATATTATGTTAATAATTAAAAAAACATTCCTGCTATGGAATTTAAAAGGAAAAAGAGAAAAATTAAAACTTTGATGGAGAAAAATTGATGACTTTGATTGATTTGATGAAATTGATGACTGAAAACTTTGATGGAGAAAAATTAAAACTTTGATGTATTGCTTGATGTTTTTCGAAATTCTTACTATGATAAAGAAATCGTAAGTTGAAATTTTTGATAAGATCTTCAAGATCTTTTTTTACAAAACAAGTTTATATTTTTAAGTTGTTATATTACGATTAATAATTGCAAACTTAATATATATATATATATTTTTTTTAAGTTTGCAATTATTAATCGTAATATAACAACTTAAAAATATAAACTTATATATATATATATCTATATATATATATATATATATATATATATATATATATATATATATATATATATATATATATATATATCTATATATATATATATATATATATATATATATATATATATATATATATATATATATATATATATATATATATATATATATACCAAATTAAATTATCCCCATTCCAAAGAAAGTTATTTAATAATTACTTTCTGTAACTTCCCGTTAACCAAAAAAATATAGTAATTAGAAAGTTTTATTATTTTTATTTTTAGTTATAATAATTTATAACTTCCTGCAAAAATTATTTTTTTCTATAAATTGAAATTTTTTGAGATTTAGTCACTCTTCCTGATGATCCAGCAATGGTGAAACTTAAAGTTGAAGTAAAAAGTTAGATAAGTGTTTTTTACTAATTTATTATTGCTCTGTTCTTTAAGAACATTGAGCACTCTATTTGTTAAATACACTAACATAATTTACACACACACACACACACATATATATATATATATATATATATATATATATATATATATATATATATATATATATATATATTAGGGTGATTCATATTTGACGAACTTTTGAAAATCAAGTTGGTTCTACCTGGAATGGTTGACCAATAATATGAAAATAATTTTAAGCCCAAAAATTTTAATGTTACGTGACTTTAGAGGTCCCCGCCAGTCAAATTTGTGTATAAAAACATATCAAACTTCAGGGGTCTGGCAGGGACCTTTAAAATCAACACGGAAAGCCAACTTTTATTCTATATGGTATATTTTAGACTACTTATTTATAATAGGGTAGGACCAAAAAGAAATACGGTGGTATTTAATCCACATGATGCGGAGAAAGTGGCAAAAAAACGGGTTTTTTACATAAAATGACGCATTACTATGTATAACTGACGCTGGTTTATTCATCATATTTAGGCCAAATTTTGAAAATTAATATTAGATCTAAGCATTAATAATGTTTATATAGAAGGGGCGTGTCAATAGCTACCCGCCCCCCTCACCCTATTATCGGAGATTTATACCCCCTCTATCCCTTCTTTGTTAGAAGGGGGGGGGGGCGAAGTTATTTAAATTTTATTATAAATCATAATATTTAAAATTACTTTATTTTCTTTAGCAAAAAAAAACATAATTTGGCAATATAAATATTAAAATCATGACATGTAAATATAATATAATATATTGCAATGCATAAATATAGTATATAAATCATGTTATTTTTTTCTCTGCTTTCCTATTGCTTCATACGCTAGCTTCAACTGTTCCTTGGTTTCTGACCCACGGAAGTGATCTCGTCTTTGCTGCATAGCTAGTATAAGTTGTTGACGATCATCCTCATTGTGAACATTGTTCACAAACTCTGATACAAGTTTTACAGCCCTTTCAGAACAATCGTTCACTACTTCAAGTTTACTTACAAAATTGGAGAATGTTTTGAACTGGTCAACATAGCACCACATAGGAGCAGGACAGTTTAACCAAAGTTTGTCCTCCATTCTTGTCAGGTTTAATAAACTGAAGATAAACCAAGAGTTCTCTCCAATTAATGGAGCAAGTCCTGGTGGAACTTCTTGTTTAAATTTTAACTCGTTTATCAAGTTTGACTTCTCTGAATGCTGAAAATAATCAGGAACTGGTTTGGAGAGTAATGTTTTTGCGATGTTTTCTTTCTCCACATCAGGAATGGTAGGGTCTAGGAGAGCAAGTGGAACCAAAGTTTCATCTAAGTACCAGGTGTGTCTCTTCATTGACATCATTGTACTTTCAATTCCGTTTAGAACTCTCTTGGAATCAGTGTCGCGTTTCTCTACATATTCTTTGTACTGCACCATTTGCCAATAGGCTTTTACATCCTGAAATGGTGCCGCTGAGAGCAATGAGGTTCTCAGAAACCAGACAGAATAGAAAATCGAGATAAATTCTGCCATTGTCTTCAACTCTTTATTTTGGGCAGCAGTCAAATCATAGGGCAGATGTTTACTCAATATCTGAATCTTCAAGTAGTAAATGGCTTTCGACATGAATCTAGCATGAGAAACACAGCCTGGAGCTCGAACTTTGAAAAATATTTTAGGATACAGATACATCAGGGAAAGTTCCAATAACTCCCTATAATCCCCTCTTGGAAATATGTCATTGTTTAATGCATCTTTGCAAAACTGGATAGTTTCCTCAATCTGGGTTGCCAAGAAAGTATTGCTGATGGAATTGATATCAAACCTTATTAAATTGGAAGAATCGACAGTTTCCTTGATGTCATTCCAGTTTGTCTGAAACCGTTTGAACATTAAATTTTCTGGAGCTGCTGTTTTGCCTGAGGTAATCTGCTCCCAAAAATGTTTGAGATGAAGTTCATATATATGCCTTCTGCAGGCAAGCTCTAATAAAATACATTCCTGTCTTTGAATGTCTTCCAGTATTTGTGGCAGTTGTGTCAAAACATAGTCTCTTCACACCGTCACGTATTCCATAATCTTCCAGTACATTATACAAAGCTTCAAATGTCCCATGCTCCATTGCTGGAATTCCAAGAAGCTTAATGTCTCCATCAATATTAGCTGAAACAGCAAACCTGTCTCATTTTTCTTTTTTCCCATTAGTAATATCTTCAATAATTTTGCCATCAAAGTGCGCTATTATAGGGAAAATTGCTTTCTCAGCAGCTTTTTTATCCTCTACTTTGAGCTTTGCAGCATTTTGCTGGATGGTTTTCTTTTGTGCCCGCCAAATAGTAGATTGAGACAGTAAAAAGTCTTCAACATTTCCACCTGAACTAACAACCAAATCTGTACACACATGCAGCAAATCTCTGGAGGAAATATTTTTGGAAACTGAAGTCATGGCAATATCTTTTACAAAATTCTTGGCTAACTGTGGCGTGTCATTACTTGGACCTGGCTGATCGAAATCAAACGAACAATCTGAGTCTATGCTGGTATTTATATCACTGGTTTCTGAGGAAAACTGAAGCTCTGTAGTAAAATCATCTCTCTGAGAAAACTGTTCAACACTGTGTACTAACTGTGGATGTTTTAATCTTCTCTGTTCTCTCTTAATTATCCGGTTATAAAGTTTGTCTTTTTTACCAAGAGTCATTTTGCGACTGGTCTTTTGATCTCTCAAAAATTTCATATCGGTACAATACAATTCCTTATTAAGACTAGTCTTCTTTAAAATATCTTGTATATTTGGTTTAGCAATCCAGAAAACCTTCTTTCCTTTTTCTTTGAAATCTTGTCTAGCTTCTCCTGCTTCTTTTGAGTTCTTACACTAACTTTTCTTTAAATTCTCCCAGCTGTTGATCAGATCAGCGAAATGCTTCCTGTAATAATATATATAACAGGTTTAGAAAATATTATATTATTCAAGTTTTGTGTAGTGTTTATGGTAACCTGTCCCTTTAATTTGAATTAAATTTTGTTTGGCCTACCTTATAAATGGGTCAGTGAGTATCCCATCCTTGTATCCTCGGTCTATCCATGGTTTCTTAACTGCGAACATAATGCAGTTTTCAGGACAGCTACCAAGACCAGAACACTTTGATGTTTGACGACCAATGGTACAAGCAATCAGCTTTTTTGTTGGAGTTATTTTGTCTCCAGATCTTCTAAACTGAAAGTAGAGAATAATGTCTGTATTTGTTGAAAACATTATTTCTGAAAGATTTTCTTTAAGATCCTCTTCTTCAAAAAGATATGCCCTTGTTTTAAGTCTTGTCGATCTTGGCATCTTAGTTTCTAAACAGTAATTTGATTTATAAAAACAATTGACATTCATTCTTTGTTTAAGTCACATGTATTTTACAATAATAATTTTGTATATAACCGCAGATAGTATACCTTTTATTTTCTGTGTGTTATAGATAAATGTGTGTGTACACAGAATGTAAAATTACGACAATATGTCTTCCGCAAATACGACAATATGATATGAATACGAATATGAATAAATATTCCAAAATAAGAATCAAAATGTAATCATAATTTAATGTTTATATTGTCTTTTTTTGCTAAAGAAAATAAAGTAATTTTAAATATTATGATTTATAATAAAATTTAAATAACTTCGCCTCCCCCCCCCCTTCTAACAAAGAAGGGATAGAGGGGGTATAAATCTCCAATAATAGGGTGAGGGGGGCGGGTAGCTATTGACACGCCCCTTCTATATAAACATTATTAATGCTTAGATCTAATATTAATTTTCAAAATTTGGCCTAAATATGATGAATAAACCAGCGTCAGTTATACATAGTAATGCGTCATTTTATGTAAAAAAAACCGTTTTTTCGCCACTTTCTCCGCATCATGTGGAATAAATACCACCGTATTTCTTTTTGGTCCTACCCTATTATAAATAAGTAGTCTAAAATATACCATATAGAATAAAAGTTGGCTTTCCGTGTTGATTTTAAAGGTCCCCGCCAGACCCCTGAAGTTTGATATGTTTCTATACACAAATTTGACTGGCGGGGACCTCTAAAGTCACGTAACATTAAAATTTTTGGGCTTAAAATTATTTTTATATTATTGGTCAACCATTCCAGGTAGGACCAACTTGATTTTCAAAAGTTCGTCAAATATGAATCACCCTAATATATATATATATATATATATATATATATATATATATATATATATATATATATATATATATATATATATATATATATATACAGAGAGAGAGATAGAGAGAGATAGAGAGAGAGAGAGAGAGAGAGAGAGAGAGAGAGAGAGAGAGACAGAGAGACAGAGAGACAGAGAGACAGAGAGACAGAGAGAGTACACAGGAAAAAACGGCATAGTCGCATTAAAAAGTTTTGAGAAAGTATTTATGAATCATTTATAAAAATATTTCTATAAAGTTAGGAAAAAAATTTTTTAATAAAAGTTACAAACATTTATTAAAAATGTAAACTTTAGATAAATTAATCAAGAAATAATTTTTTATAATTTACTTCTATGCTTTGCATGAAAACTTTTATAAATGATTAATATATACTTTCTCAAAACTTTTTAAATGTGCTTTTTTTTTCCCATGTACTCTTCATATATATACATATATATATATATATATATATATATATATATATATATATATATATATATATATATATATATATATATATATATTAGAGTGGGTCAAACGCCCCTTTTCGAAAATCGAAAGGCACTGTTTTCCGTGTGCTGTGATCTATTAAAAACATAATTTAACTCATCTACACAATTTTAAGACCCTGCTCAATAGACTCAAAGATCAAATTTTTATCTCAAAAAATCATATTATAACCAGTTAAATAACTTTAAAAATGGATATCTTTGAGGTACTGTTTTTTATCCGAATTTGTAGGTCTATATGATCATTTTAAGCCTAACCTTATAGTAATTAAATAAATTTTAGACTGTGCTCAAGCATTTTGGACACTGAGTTTTGACACGGTTTCTTAAAAATTTGACCGGTTTATACTGTACCTTTAACTTGCCGGTCTGTTTACTTTATTAAATCACTAACTTTTATGACGCTTTTAAGCTTTATTAAAGTAGAAAAATTGATTTTTTTGCATAGAGAAAATCAAAAATAATTTTAATTTTTATTATTTTCCTGTTTTATGTTTTATTTTAGAAGAAAAAATAATATATCTACATTAATAGTAGAAACAAATATAATTTAATATTTAAAATAAAATGGGAAAAGATACAAGATCGAAACATAAAGTTTTTTGATCAATGATACCATTAAGATCCTACCATCATCTCAATTGCCTACTGGAGAGCAAGTTCTGCAATATTTACATGGCAAACTAATTAAAGCAAAAAAAGAAAAATTACGATATAAACTCAGTGATATAGTTTCTTGCAAATTTTCCCATGGGAGTTTTGAAATTGGTTGCAATAACCCTGGAGAATGTAATTTTCTTAAAAGCACTTGTGTTGTTTCGTTACTGAAGAAAATCTGGAACAGAAGTTCATTTTCAATAGTATCTGACCAATATATTAGGTAAATGATACAGCATATATTTATTTTTGAATTTAATTTCTTAAAACAAATATATACACATATGCATATATATATATATATATATATATATATATATATATATATATATATATATATATATATATATATATATATATGTATATATATATATATATATATATATATATATATATATATATATATATATATATATATATATATATATATATATATATACATGTGTAAGAATTTAATTACGTTATTCTAAGAATCTTACCATAACACTACAACATTGTTTTCTTTATATAGAAGTAAGATCTTGTGCTTGGAAAGAAAGCATCGGAGAAAGAAGCTATCAACCATCGGAGAAAGAAGCTATCAAAAAACAGATCACGCAAAACACCACAAAATTTAAGCACTATATATAACCACAAGCTGCTGAGTTTACTGGGCTATTTCATGCAAGATGGTTTTTGAAAGCACCATTGGCAGCCTCTTCTCCTTGCTTAGATTTATGTGCAATCAGGAACATGATCAAGTATGGATCATTTAATAAAATATTTTCAACTGCAGCAATTAAAAGTTTAAAATATCATTTATGGTTACTTACAGAACAAAATGTTGTACTTGCTATATGGGATGAAACGCTAGACAATAACACAAGAGAAAAAATTGTCAACAAATTATTTTTATATCCTAAACCTTCAAGATTACCATTGGGAAAACCACCTTTTCCAAACATTAACATAACAAAAATTCCAGAGTTATGGGAACTGGTTGGACCTCAAGGTTGGATTCTAGTTCAACAGCTAAACCTATCTGCAATAGAAACAAAATGGATGCAAGTTAGCTCAAAGTAAGTTTTTTTCTTAATTGATTTAATTTTATTTTTTAGCATTTAAAATATTTAAAAATGCCTGTATATATTTTTTTTAGAGATTGGAATAATTTTTGAGGATATCGAGTCCTAAAAAAATTCATAGAAAAGTTAACTGTAGTAAATGATTGTGCTGTGAGAGGATTAAAGCTTATCCAAGACTTTACACACATGTGCCAGGATGAGAGAGGAGTAAAGCTTATCAAAGACTTTACACGCATGTGTCAGGATGAGGAATTAAAGCAATCTTTGATGCTTTCAATTTCAAGTCACAGACAAAAAATTTCAGTCAATACTAAAGACAAGTTGTCAAAAATTATTTAACATGTATTACGTAATTACCACATTGTTTACGTGATTGCTAAATTGTAAAAAGTTATCTAATTTCATAAATTTATGTCAAGCCAAAAATTTATGTTAGTTAATTGATAAAAAAAATTATTTTTAAAACATGATTTTAAAATAAAAATTTTAAAAAATTGTAATTTTTATTTATAAATATGCTTAAAAAAAGCTTTCTAAACCCACATATGTGCATAACTATGCATAACACAGAAAGAAAACTATCCCTAGTTGTATATTTCTTCTGCTGTTGATAGCTTGCTATTAAGTCTAATATTACAAAAAAATCTGGATTTTTTGAGAAACCAGGTCAAAGGTTTGTTTTTTATTGATCCTAGAGTACGCTCACAGCACATGGAAAACAGCGTCTTTTGATTTTTAAAATAAAAGGGGGTTTGACCCACCCTAATATATATATATATATATATATATATATATATATATATATATATATATATATATATATATATATATATATATATATATATATATATATTGTTTTTGCATGGATAACATTAGCATTTAGGTAATTTGGGATAATAGTAGTAAAAAACGTGCCTGTCCACAGACCTACTCCAAAATAATGTTAAATATTTATCATAATATTTTTATCATAATTTATGTACAGTACAAAGTCACAAAACGTGAATGTGCCAATCCTCCTTACTTTAACTTTAGACCCAATCCAATTCCAAATTGAAAACAAACTAATTCTAATAGAGTCTAGCATACCAAAACAATGCATTCGATAATTTGTATAAACAAGGAGTTAGCAATCCTTTAAAACGGAAGACCCAAAGTTTATAACTTATAAAAATTTTTGTATTCAATATTATAATAGTATTTGTGTATAGAGCTGGAGAGTCGCATTATAACATTTATATAATATAATGTAGATTATGTACGTACAAAAATCTTCATTTGTTTTAACATCAGGGGCTGTATTCTCATCTCTCCGTTAAGCTTAACGGAGCTTTTGTCTGAAATTTCATTACAATATTTCTAGAAATGGTCGGACATGGGCCAAATTGTGTCCGATGTGCGACAGAGTCAAAAAAATACAAGATGATTGATCGGTTTAAATTGAAAAATTTTCAACAGTGTCCGTGATCGAAATGTTCGGTTCTGATTGAAGAATGTTTTGTCCGATGTCCGCCATTGTCCGACTTTTTTATGGCCGCCATGTTCGGCGTCCAACCGGGCCGGCATTTCTGGGCCAAATCGATTAAAATTGATTGACTTTTCCGAAAGTGTTCGACTGTTCGGTTGTACGACTTGATCAGCATTATTATCTCTCTTGAAATTTATTCCATTTTAATCCAAATTATTCACCACAGCTTTAAATTATTTCAAAACTTTTGCTATTGTTTCGCAGTGGAATCTATTAAAGTTCCACCACTTATTTGGAACACATCAGGCCGTTGTAGTTCTGAGGGAAGAGAAGAGATATTTTACATAAGTGCTAGAGAGTGCAAGGTAAATTACCATATTCGGACAGGTGTCCAGTATTGAGAAGTGAATTTCAGAAGGGAATATGATTCAGTGTCCAGTTCTGTGCACAGTAAGTGTCCTTAAAGTGTTCTGTACGTTGTTTTGATTATTGTGTTTTGACGTTTCTGGTGTGATTATTTAGTTGACGTTTACCAGAAAATAAATGCGTTACAATTAATAGTTAATTGTTATAGTGGAAATATTTATTTTTTCTGGAGATTCTAAGTTATGGTTACTGTATATTTTAGTTTATAGTTGATATTGTTTAAACCTTTGTTTTATCCTAGTTTAAGTTTTTTTATTAAAAATCACGATGTATGCGAAACTATGCTACGGTTGTACTCTTGTTGCTTGTGAACAGATATCTGAAGAGCATGAAACGTGCGCACATATAAATGTTAAATTTTTGTTTATTTCAATTCTATTGTTATCTTGTTGTAAACTTTTAATGGTCTATTGTTCTATATACGCATCATAGCTTTGTATGTGACCGCAGAAAAGTTGAGTAATTCTCCAGGTGTGTTTTTCATGCTTTTTTTCATGGGAATTATTTTTTGTTTGTGATTTATTTTCAATTATTCACCACAGCTTTAAATTATTTCAAGACTTTTAATAGTTTCATTCTCCTTGGACTATAGGATATTGGTGAATATTAGTTAGCATTTTCGAGAACTTATTACACAATTTACGCAATTTTAAATGAACAAATTTCCAGTGGTTCTGTTTTTTTGAAAGCGAAAAGTACTGGTGTAGGCAAGTCAGAAGTTTGGATGAATTTTTCTTTGCTCTTCAAATTACATGCCACCAAACCTGTCAAAAATATTGCAGTTTGTAACATTTGTAAAGAAGCTGTTCACCAAAAGCTAAGTAGCACCTCAAGATCCTTCACAGTCTATTTTGCCAGTAATAAAAAAGGAAAATTCTACCTTCAAAACATCTGTGCAAGTTCATAAAAACCACAAGAATGCGATGTTGAATAGTTGTCTTGCGTTATTTAGTACTGATCTTCGTCCATTTGTAACAATTTATGGGGAAGGATTTGAATCTGTCATAAACACTGCTATTCATCTTGGTGCTACTTATCGGGAACATAATGCTGCTAAAGACATTCTTCCTTCCAAACACAAAGTTGCTGAAGCCATGAAAACTAGTGTTTCAAAGTCTAGAATCACAACCAGACGAATACTCAAAGTGAAACTAGAAAGAAGTGGTGTAGGCATAACTACTGACATTTGGACTGATGATTTTTACAGAAACTTTTATCTATCAATGACGCTGCATTGGATTGAAAATAATCAAGTACAGGAGGCGGCAATGGCTTTTTCTGTGTTACCTCCTATTTCAAAAACTGTCACTGTCGTCTCTCAATATCTCATTGACAATTTTAAAAAGGTAGATGCCTATACTGCTGGCGGACTGAGATGAATAATTTTTACTACTAATCAAGGTTCTAATATTTTGAGTGCTTTCAAAGATAGTGGCTTTGTAGTAGCAATAAAAGATATAGACATTCGTCCAGAAATCTTGCAATCGACAAGAATTTCATGTAGCAGCCACATCTTGAACAATGTTTTGACAAAACTTTTTAAACCAAAACTTTTTAAATTGTTATCAAGTTGTTACATTTGTGAAGAGTGGAAATGTGAATGCAAAATTAAGCCAAACTCTAAAAAAATATGTAGCTACACGTTGGAATTCACATCTGGCACTCTTTAAAGGAGTCCTTCTAATGTATGATGAATTGTTGATTCATTTACGAGGAACTAATAAAATGGTAGCAATTGAGGCAATCGACAAAAATCAGTTGGAGGATTTGGTTAAATTTTTAAAAGTTTTCAAAGCTGCAAGTGATGATTTGGAAGGGTCAACCTATCCAACAATTTAACCACTGGTGACAAAAATTTGGCACAATCTTTGATAAGCTAAAACTTATTGAATTTTTAGTTATCCAGTCTTAATTTTTTAGTTATTTTGTTTATAAAGTGTTACTTATCTTTTACTGAAAGTTTTGTTTACTTAGATTAATTAATAAAAAAGTTATCCAAAAATAAAGTCGACTACATTAATTGAACAAGTGTACAACTATTGTAATTTGCATCCTAACGCTAAAATGAAGAGCACCGTAGAGTATTTTGTTGCCTTTAATCACCCTGAAAGAACCATTAAACGTTGTATGGCAAAGTGGAAGAACAATGAGCCAAAGTCTCATAAGCCTGGATCAGGCAGAAAACCAAAAATTATGACTGCTGGGAACATCAATCGCCTGAAAGGTCTTTTAAACAACCGGTCTGGAACTTCAACAAGAAAAATAGCAAATAAATTCAAGTATGATCATTCCTACATTGCAAAAACAATAAAAATCAAAACAAACATTTCTTATTTTAAGAAAAAACAAATCCCTGATCGCACTGAGAAACAGTTAAAGCAGTTGCAACTGAAGTGTGGAAGAATTTGTCGCAAATTCAGAAACCGCGACTTTGTCATTGACGATGAGTCAAATAAAAATTCGAATGTTGGATTTTACTCAGATGACGCAAAAAATGCACCAAAAAATGTAAAATATAAGCGCAAAAGCAAATTCGAAAAAAAAAATCTTGTCTGGATTACCATATCCCCTCAAGGAAGTTTGAAACCATTTATTGTTCCTGCAAGACTGGCAATTAACCAAACAGTGTACAAAAATGATTGCATCATCAAACGATTGATTCCTTTTATCAACAAACACCACAGTGATGGTAATTATGTATTCTGGCCTGACTTGGCCTCTTCACATTATGCTAGAAGTGTGACCAATTACCTTGATGAGAAAAATATCCGTTATGTAACAAAATTTGATAATCCAGCATGTGTCCCAGAATAACGACCAATTGAAGATTTCTGGTCAATCCTTAAAGACTACGTGTATGAAAACAATTGGGAAGCTGAAAGTGAAGATCAGCTGCAAAAAAAAAATCCACTCTTGTTTAAAAAAAATTGATAAAAATCTTGTACAAGGCATGTGTGAACATGTATACAAAAAAGTTGATGCAGTACGTCGTAATGGCGAGAAATCATTATTGCAGTCCCGAAAATAAAAAACTAATACATTGTTTAATATTCTGTACAATATTTTTTGATCATTAAACTTTTAGTTGTACTATTACTGTCTGTGTTTATTTTGTGCCAAATTTTTGTCACCAGAAGTTATATGCCAATTTTATTAATTTTTAGTATGCAAGATTACTTCAAGTCTTTCTCCTCATCTTTTGCACAGATTCCTTTAAACATTACTCCTAAATCAGACAATCCTGAGTCTTATGTAATTAATGATGACACTGACTTGGCAAACACTCTTCCAGTTGAAAACTTCTTGCGTTGGGTTATGATGATTCTGACTTTGAAACTCAATATGATTCTCAGGTCTTCACACAGGACTATGAAAACCAAAGAGATATTATTACGTACTTGTCAAGTTTTGCAACTGACATTTTGTCTGATAAATTCAAAATAAATCATATTCATTGCATTGGTTTGTTTCTTATTCCTTTTTGCAAGTCTTTCAAAGTCTTCGGACAAAATGCTTCTGCCAAGCTTATAGAAACAAAGAAAAACCTGCGACATCTTATACAATATTGTAATTTTGAAAAGACAAACTCATCACTGACCAATTCCCCACCTCAGAAAAAGCAGCACACCTCAGAAAAAGCAGCACTCCTCTAGTAAGCCTTTTCTAACCACATTTTGCCTTCACTTTCTTCTTTTATTGACTCAACAGCCTCTGTTGAGAATAGTGAAATTGAACAATATAGTAGAACTGAAGTTGTGGCACCAAATGTTCAAGATTTAAAAAATTTAGGGAATGAAGCACTAAAGTGATGGGGAAAAAATAAAGAGACATTTCCAGTATTGTTCATTGTATCTAGCTTTGTTCTTGCCATTCCTACTACCTCAGCCCCAAGTGAACGAATGAATTCCATTGCAAAGCTGATTACTAATGACAGGAGAGCCAATCTTGCACCAGAAACAATTGAAGCCTTGATGCTACTTCGAATGGACAAGGAACTGCAAAATTCCCATTTCAATGCCAAGGAGAAACACTAAGAAAACTTATTGAAAACTTACTTAACTTTTTTTTAAATTTACTACCGGTATATACTTCACTTAAAGCTGTACTAGAAATTACTACGAACCTGTAAATATGAAATACCAATAAATATAAAATTACTGCGAACCTGTAAATATGAAATATCAATAAATATGAAATTACTGCGAACCTGTAAATATGAAATACCAATAAATATGAAATTACTACGAACCTGTAAATATGAAATACCAATAAATATTACAACAACAACAAAAAATTGTCCGATTCTTGTGTCATTTTTTTGCATGTTCGACGTCCGACCGCGTTCGAGATTTTTAGTTCAACGACTGTTCGGTGATCAATCGGTGTTCGGTTCAACATTAGTTTTTCTATCCGGTATTTGGGGTGTCCGAGTTGTCCGGGTTGTTTGACAAAGTTATTGTTGCTCGTGTTCGATTGGTTCGGTGGTTCGGACCGTACGAACACGGGCGAACAGAAAAATCTCTAAATATTTCTAAGTAAAGAAATGACGAAAATTTATATAAATTCGTTAAAATAAAACTTATATCAAAATAAAACATTTTTGTTTAAAAAATTATAATTTTAAATAAATTTTTTATTAATGTAATTTAAAAGAAATTTTTGACTAACGCTCCGTTAAGCTTAACGGAGAAATAAGAATACGGCCCCAGGCCAACAAACAAAAAATTTGAAAAAATAATAGTGTTACAAGTAAAAATCTCGCGTGTGCTCATTTAGTTCTGTATGTGTTAGGATTGCATCTCGAAATTCGAAATTCGAGAATTCCGGAATTCATTTTCGTAATATAGTTTAGAATTCCGAAAATTTTTCCAGTGAATTCCGAAATTAAAATTTACTTTTTTGTGCTCTCTCTAACTTTTAAATTATGTTTTTGTTTCTGTACATATATATATATATATATATATATATATATATATATATATATATATATATATATATATATATATATATATATATATATATATATATATTCTACATTCTAATTCTATGAGAAGAAATAAAGAAAACAATTGTAAATTACAGTTATCCTGCATAATACAAGTAGACATAGAGAAAATATTCCTAAATTGCAGTTAATAGTTTTATGTCTTAATTTTATATCCACATGTAATAATTTGTTGAGATTTGCTTATTTCGCTATTGCGTTAATACATTATTGCCATTAACTGTTTCATGTCTTCATTTCATATCCTTGTGTAATAATTTTTATATTTGGTATAACCTTGTGTTCGTATCTTATACTTTACGACTTTCAACAGTGTTGAGATTTGCTTATTGGAGTGCGGTGTGTATTAAACTATTTGGATCAATATTTTTTAAATAGGTAAGCAAATTATAGCAGGAATAATAGTTTTAATTTAACAACATTATTTGATAACTATTTAATTTTAATTTTGTTTTGTTTAACAAGTTAAATTATTATCAACAGTATATGCTAAAATGTCTTCAAAGGAAAGTTATTGATGTTCTGTATAATAGTTCGAATACAACTGAATTAGTGGCTCACACATACAAAAAATGTTGGTGTAGAAGATCAAGTAAGCGACTTCGATGAATCGAATGCGGAATACGTTGAAGATGAAAATGCTGGCTTCATTAAACAAGCTTATAATGAAGCTGAGCAAGTTGAGACTGAAAAATTTGGATTTAGTTTTCTCATCAAAAAAGTTCACTCGATTGTAAAAAAATTTCATATTTCGAAAACATCAAATGATATTCTTCGAGTATACGTGAAACATTTTTAATAATTTAATAATTTGGAAAACAATTGAAACTTTTTATGGATGCTAGAACTAGATGGAACTAGCTCATTCGAAATACTTGAAAGGTTTAACAAGTTAAAAAATATCAATCAATGGTTTTGTGTTTAAAAAGCATTGATTGACATTGCATCTAAAATCGTTATTCTAGATGCTGAAACTTTGTCGATTAAAAACGTTATCTCTGCACTTCTCCCAGTGAAGCTTACTGTTGCGGCATTTTCTTATATGCTTAAGAATTTCGGATCTAATGAACTTTCATTAAAATTAAAGAAATTAGAAGACCGAATAAGCCAAAGACAAACTAATGTGTTTGGAACTTTTCAGTATTTACATAATGGCGGAAAAAGTGAGATTCACGCATCTTTCACTAGACTATTGAAAAAAACAATAGCCAAAGTTATAGAAAACTCTGCACAAAGATTGATATTTAACACTAACATGGAAACTTCCTCAGGCGAACGGTCAGAAGCTGACGATATGATAGAAGTGATGTTGGAAGAACAAACTTAACTCAACAAATAATAAATAGCTTAATTTCAAACATTAAATCTGAAATAAGATTCTTTGAAAAGAGCAGCGTTCGTGGCAAAATATTAGAGTCCGTCTACTCACGTTTGATTTTGACTCCGCCATCGAGCGCGGTGTCTTAGCAAGCCTTCTCAATTGCTTGTAACTTTTGTACAAAAGTTCGAACGAGACTCGGAGACGCAGCTTTAAGTGATTTCTGCTTCCTCGAGACATATTTTAGGCAAATAAAACAATAATTTTATATTTTTTTATTATTAAATGATCATATCAGAATGTTTCTGTACTAATTGAATTTGGTATAATTTTATGTTCCATTTTTACTTTTGAAGAAAGTATTTTTTTTATGCAATAAATAACAATGAATTATCTCAAATAAGTTTTTTTTAGGGATGCGCCGAATCCGGTTTTTGGCCGAACACCAAATCCGAACGTTTGGCTATGGTATTTTGCCGAACTCCGAACGGTTTGGCAACCGAACTATTGCTAAATTTAAATATAAGCATTAATTATCGAACTCGAAGTCAAAACCAGGCTCTAGGTAGCGGTGCAGTTGGTGTGCCACACCAGGGCCCATAAGAGTTTAGTAAATGCGGTTTGCTCAACATATGTTGAGCAAACAACATTTATTTTACGTTACCTAGTTTGCCATGCATCTTGTTGTTTCCTTCACGGCATATCTGGCACCAGGTGGTCAGGAAGACAGTGTCAAACCATTTGTAGCTCACCTTCAAGAAGTAAAGCTGGCTTTTATAGACTTGCTCCAGCTAAATCTTAATCCAATAACTAGAAACAAGATTTGTGTGGCACAGAATATTAATTCCTATTGACATTTGCAACAAAGTCATTTAAGCCAGTAACGCGACATTTTTCTTAAGTCATTTAAGCCAATAACGAGATAGAGATTTCAAATATAAAAAACTTACTTTCACAATTAGTAGCTATTCGTGACAGTTGAAAAGTAATGTTGAATGAAGCTAAGCTTGTTGCATTTAGCCTTGATATAGAAATAAAATTGTTTAGGAACGATAGCAGAAAACAATTCCACGATAAAAATGTGAGTAAAATGAGTGAGGAGAATCTCCCTTGAAATCCTAATTCCGAAAGCAAATTTTTAATGTAATATTGAATAATATTTTTGTTGGACTTACAATTCTTTTTAGCGCCGTAAAACAGATTTCTTCAGAAACCTTCAGCTTCCTTTGGAACTACCAAAAAATGACAGAGGAGGAATTAATACACGAAGCAGCTTGTTTTGTTAAGAAATATCACTGTTGGTTCGGTTAACAGAATATTAAGACTGTCCGAATGATGGGTTGGTGTAGATGGCTGTATATGTACTTTTTTATTTACTCTCTATTTTATTTTATCTATTGATCTAGTGCTTATTTATATGTAGATGATTTTTGAATTAAAAAATGAATAGTAATATAATAAAATAAATAATTAAATTTTAAAAAAAATTTAAATAAATAATTAAAATTTAACTTATTTTACCGCAGCTACCAGATACGGTACAAATGAGTTAAATTTGAAGTCTAGTCTAAAAAAATAGATGAAATTTTCCAAATTTTGCATTTTTTGTAATTCAGCCGAACTGTTGCCAAGATTTGACAGATTTTTGCCGAACGTTCGGCGCATCCCTTGTTATTTTTATTATTTTTATAGACATCAAAAAACTAAAAATATTTTCGGAATTCGACCGAATTCCAAAAAAATTTAATTTCGAATTCCGAATTCCGATTTTTTTATTTTCGTCTAAACTTGCATTTCCTATGTATGTGTCAGGTATTTTTGAAGCACAACACAGATTAAAAAAAGTAGAATATAGAAAATGTCATTAAAATACTTAAGGTTGGGTGAGTATGTAACACAAGACTACAAACGCAGCCTAATTTTCTTTTTTTAAGTTTAGTTAATTTTAGTGGTCAGTAATTTAAAATATTTACAACAATACGTAATAAATTTATAGACTTTTGAAAAATCATAAATGTTCGCTATATTTAAATTACCAACAAAGATATGCTGCATCAGGCACCTCTATACTAACAGTCTTACGATACTTGTGCACATCTGCGACACAAGTACCGTACTTTAAGAACATAATAGAGTACTGGAAACATTTTTAGAGAGTTTATTTTCAGTTATTGTTTAAAAATTCTCTTTTAACTTGTTTAAATGTTCATCTAGTCGATTTTTGAAAATGTTGACGGAAAACGCGTCAATTACTATTTGCGGTAGGGTATTCCACTGTACCACAACACGGTTCGTGAAGAATTTCTCTCTTTGCATTAAGTCAAGTTATATTATGACCAAGCATAATATAATTTGACGACAAAGGACGATTGAATAATACATGAAAGTTTATTTCATTAAATCCACGTATAAACTTGAACATCAGAATTAAATCACCTCTTATTCTTTTTTCTTCAAGTGTCGTAAGACCCAACACTACTCTTCGCTGCTCGGCGGTGCGATGCTTAATTTAAAAAATAGTTTTTGTAGCACAGTTTTAAACTTTTTCTAGCGCTTCTATGTTCGCCCGTTTGTAAGGTGAGTCCTTACCTAGAGTGCGCTTGGATAGCGTACTCTAGGTAAGGACGAACATACGTGGTGTACACTTCTTTCCACATTGAAAAACTACGGCTGCGAATAGTTTTTTTTGCCTCTCTAAGGAGCGGTTAGCATTCACCGTAGCTGCTAAAACTTGAGCATTACGTTTAAGATCATTTTAGATAAGAACTCTAAGATCTCTCTCTAACTAAGCAACTTCGATTGCAAGTGGCAGGCCGTCTGATCTTGGTATGTAATAGTCTCGTTTTGATACCTTTTTTATCGGCCAGTATGCATTGAGCGTGATTGAAGGATAACAATTTTGAGCCAACTATTACTTTTGTCCGATTTTCTCAGAAAATGGCTCTAAAGTTTTGCGTTGCCAAACTGTTGAATCAAATTTACACAAAAAAATAAAGCAAAACAAAAAAATAACTTTTTGAAAAAAGGTGTTCAAGTCATAGTTCCTGTATCAATATTGATCAGCCTAAAATTTTCTACCCATCAATGTAATTTATGGTATTTTTGAGTAATCGAAATTGACTGACTCTTTACCTCTAAAATTGCCCCAAAAGAAATATTCCGGCAGACAATCGGCCGTGCAAAGACTGTCTCCTTTCTCCGTGCTAAATTTCAGCTTTATACTATTTTGGTTCGAGTTGACTCATAATTCCTTCCAACTATACCATATTTATATTTACACCACGATAACAATTATACGATTCCAACTATTCCTACGATTCCATCCATACCATATTTTTATTGACACGATTCTTTATTGAAACTTTATAAAAGATTCATAAAAATATTGAAATTACTTAGTCATCTTTAAATAGCATATAAAAGATAAAAGAAAAAAAAGAAGAAAAATGATGCAAAAATATTTGAAAAATGCAATCGAATAGAAAATTACTTTTTGTAAAATATTTTCCAAATAGAGCAATTAAAAATACTTTGAGATCCTGAAATCGAAGGCACACCAAAAGTGTTTTGGGGGTTGAAAAATTGAAATACTCAAACCAAAAAAGAATTTTGTATTTGGAAAGTACTAAATCATAGTTAATACAAAATTTAACTTAATTTAACTTTGTTTAAATTTAAAACTCCTTGACTATGACAAAAACATTCATTCATAAAGGAAAACTGAGTTACAAAAAATCTGTGTAAAATATTCTAAAATAAGTTTTACATGTCTTAAATGATTTTAATGAGAACATAAGCAAAGCAAGCATTTCACATTTTAAAATAAACATTTTATGCTCATATTGAAGTTACATCACAATAAAATGGTTTATAAAATTTTGTACTAACTTCAATCTCAAACTAATTTAACTCCATTTGAATTTGGCTAACAAAGAAGAAAACTATTTTATTATAAATTATATTATCTAACTAGCATACAAAAGAAGCTTCAATTCAAAATAAAATTTCTTATTTCTTACCAGCTCAAAATGTAACCAGTTTTAAAAATTGAAACTCATATTCTTGAAAATATTTATATATTATTATTTTTTTGAAACATGTTTCAAAATCTATTTTTCTATTTTTACATTTGTGGAATCAAACCAGCAGGAGTTATATTATCACCTCCGCCAACAGTCTGTTTGACATCAGTGCAAACTAAAACAGGTGCTAAACAGAGTTCATAATCATCCTCATTCCAGCAAGAAATAGGCGAAGTCTCATTAAAATATACACGCTCACTTGGTGTTTTTAGAGACAAGGAAAAAGAGTCATCCATAATTATTTTTGCATTACTTAAGTTAATTTCATCAACTCCACAAACATGGCGATGAGCCACTAACGAAGCTTTCGCCGATCCAGCTTTGTTATTTTTCCACTGTGATCCTTTTTTAATAAGAATAGCTTGAAATGAAAGGGTATGAACATGAATTCTTGATAAACCTCTGTGACTAACTGTTTTACTATACTGATAGAGTTCTCTAAGATCATCTAATATAATTGCAGTTTTTGGATTAGCATCAGAAACTGTAACTACTGTTCCTTTATTAACCATACTTGCAAGATTTGGCAATTCTTGCTCGTTCATACCTAGTGAATCAACGTATGGTAAAACATTCAACAATAAAGAACGTATCATTTCAGCTTCGCTAAATGATGCCATTTCAAAGTGAATAAGAGATGATTTTGATGTTGAATTTAACATTTGGGCAAGCTTTAACATACGCTCTTCTCTAACACCCTTTTCAAATGGAAAATTATCTAACATTTGCAATGCACTTACAATTATTAAACGTGGATTGATTTGATTTAGTTTATTGCTAAAAGCTTCTAAAGACAAAATAAGTGGGTTTATTTGATCACTGTGTACAATAAAACGATTAGCTCTTGGTGCAACAAAGTCTCCCCATTTATCTCCAACTTTGTATTCTAAAATAAGATGAATATCTTCAGGTTCATCAATGTGCTCCGAAAACTGGATGCTAGGGGAATAAAATGATCTTAATTTATGAGATGCACGAGCACCAACTAAAATATTTTGGAAACCTTCTCTGTAAAATCTGTGACTAATTACAGGTGCATTTCCACCTCCAGCCCAACGAGCTGATTGAAGAAGTTCAGCTTTGGCAACCATTTTATTCAGAAGATCTTTTGGAATAAAACGTCTAAGAAAGACATTAAAAAAAAATTATTATTATTAAAAATTATTATTATTATTATTATTAAAAAATTATATAGAGTTATTAGTACAAACTTTTTAATTTTTAAGTTCAACATTAAATAATCTTACTCGACTGCAGCCCCTTGGGAGAAAAACAATGCAAACATCTCAGATAGTTCATCTAAGTTTTTAATTTTTTCATGATACTTTTTTTCTTTAGGTGGTTTTTGAGTTATTGCATTCATTAAAGATACACCATCCACAAGTAAATCAAGGCAAGATCCGAATCCAATTGCAACAGGCAACTCTGTAGAAATATTTACACTTTTTTCTTGCAATAAAAGAGCATTTAAGACATTTTTTAACCTTTTATACTCTAAGTTTTTATTGTAGCAAAAATATACAATTCCGATCAAGACAGGACCTAATATCTGCCATAACCAAGATTTACTTTTTTTATTATCTGCAGAGGTATTTATTTTTTCCATTGCCAAGATGTTTTTAGGCAATGATTGTTCTTGGTAAGTCCGGAGATAGCAGAGATTCTCAAATCACGTAGTTTTAAATCATCATGCTACGTTGATTCCGGTAAAAAGTTCGGTTTTTTTTTAATCAGAACGCAAATCTACAAAATGACGGATATTTAGTATAAATAAATTATGAACAATATTTTAAAGTTTTCTATATTTTTAATAACTTAGTACTGTTGCTATTAACATATAGTAAAATAGTGTAAACGTTTTATATAAAAACAATAATAGTAATAATTTTTTTTTACTATATATAGTTATAAAAACTAACTGAAGTTATTGAATGAAACCTCGCCCAACACGACTGTTAACAAAAAACACTAACAACAAATAAAATGTTTAAGTTATTTGTTGTTGTTTTTTTAAAGAAATTGTAAGTAATATTATATGAATATTTTCATCAAAATATTAAAATTCATTTTTGTGAGGTAATAAAATCTTTTATAATAAGAAACAGGAACCACATATTTTAAAGTCAACAATGTATCACATCGTTTTAATGAGGAAAAGTCAACTCCCAAACATGCAAAATTTTACGCGTTGCAATTAAGTGCTCTTAACTTAACCGTGATCTTAAAAAACATTTTAATTGTAGCCAAAATTTTGGAATCACCTATAAAATTTATTAATATTTAGCATTACACCAAATCATATGTAATTAAAAAATAAACAGCTGTAGTTTCTTCCGGTGTTTAGTTTCACCATTCTAGTTGCTTAGCAATATTATATCGCTCGTTTATTTACATTTTTATAGGAAAAACTATGGAATAATCTGAAATTGTGAAAGGTCAAATTGTAGCATTAGATCTAAATTATATCTCTTGCTATAACTTGACCTTTAGAAATAAATCATTAAAAGTATACAATATTGTGTAATTAAGTTTTTTTCACGGAGACAAAGCGGTAAACCAAAAAAACAACTGAAAAATTGTTGAGACGTGTAAAATATGTGAAAAATAAAAATTTCATGCGCCCATCATTTGAAATCAAGGAAGAATTATAATATACAAACGCTGTTTACGTAACTGCAAGATCAATCAGGTATGTTTTTTCAAAGATTAGCAAAAAAAAACTGCTATGAATGACAAACAACGCAAGAAAAGGTTCGATGTCATTCTTTATGTAAACATTGGATAAAAAAAGACTGGAAGAAAGTAATTTTGAAACAAAAGTACATTTAAGCAGTTTGGACATTTAAGACAAACAGAGCAAAGGTATGTTAAGAAATACATCCACCTGTATAAGGTATGTTAGAAACAAACAGGGCAAAGGTATGTTAAGAAATACATCCACCTTGTAAAACATCCACCTTCTACAATGGAATGAAGGCGCTTTTCTGCACGAATTGGAAGTTGGCTATAATTCATGCTGAAGGGCAAAACCATTAATTTTCGAGCGTATACAAAAATTCAAAAAGATAAGCTTCTCCATAGCATAACATCTCGCAAAAAAAACAAAAATATTCTAACAGACCAATGTACCTGGCCGCACTTCCGAGGTAATGCAGAGCTTTTTGTATAGTTATATATATATATATATATATATATATATATATATATATATATATTTTTTTTTTTTTTTTTTTTTTTTTTGGTTTACATTTGTTAATCGTTGTACAGCTTAAAATAAAAAATAGTAAAAATAATAATATAAACTTACAATGATAAAAAATAACAAATATAAACAAGGTATCTGAAAGAAGATCACATGGATCTTGTCGTCAGAACCTTAAACAAGCATTTAACAAAGATAAGATAAAAAAAAAAAAGAAGTTAATAAACTTTTACAAAACTGCAAGGTAAATAATCTGATCTGAAGAAAGATCAAGATGATCTTGTCATCAGAATTGTATACAAGAGTAAACCAATGCGGAAGTTAAAAGTAAATAGTATATGAACAATAAATAAAATTAGTAGGAATAAAATTCTATAAACGTAAACATGTATATAAACAATAAAAAGTATACCAAAAAATATTTTTAACTTTTACTACTAATAATAACTCAAAATATTATCTAATGAAAGAATGTATTTTTTATATATATATGCAAGAATATATTTATATATATATATATGCATATATACATGTATATATACATATACATCTACATTATATAAATATGTATATATACATATAATTCTATCTTATTTTTAATATCTTCTTTTTTTAATTCTTAACTTTTCTTTCGTTTGCTAAAAAGCAAAACATATTTTTCTTTTGCTTATTTATCTAAATTTGTATTTATACCCTTTTTTTTATACATATATATTTTTATTTATGTAAAAATATTTCTTTTTTTATGTATAAAAAACTATAAAATGTTTATTTAAAAGTATTTATACTATTTTATTGATATTGTAAAATTTTATGAAAGATTTATGATACGTAAAACGATACAACGGGGCTAGATGATAAGACTTTTGTCTTCTGCCTGCTCCGGTCATATCTTAACTCAAAATATTTTGTAACTAACTTATTATGAAAATGACGAAATAAAATATATATATATATATATATATATATATATATATATATATATATATATATATATATATATATATATATACATGCATATATATATATATATATATATATATATATATATATATATATATATATATATATATATATATATATATATCCATCGGATTGTAATCAGAGCTGTTTGTTGGCCAATTGACTACACGAATCTTGTTCTTCTTGAAAAAGCTCTGCATTACCTCAGAAGTGCGGCCAGGTAAATTGGTCTGTTAGATTATTATTTTTTTTTTTTGCGAGATATCATGCTATGGAGTAACTTTTTTTTTTGAATTTTCGTATACGCTTGATAATCAAAACTGATTTAACAGATCACTTTTAAATATTCTTAATTACTGATAACATTACCCAAAATAACCCCCCCCCCCCTCGAACTCTACAATTTTTACGCGACAGATCAATAAAAACTCCTTACTGTATTTTCGAGTTCTTTTATCAGAAAATATCGATTTGAATCTTATTTTACAATCCCATGAAGTCAATAATGCATATGAACTATTTTTAGCGCAATTCTGTAAACAGTATGACATAGTATTTCCTGTTAAAAAAATAATTATAAAATCCAAGTCTCTTTTAAACCCCTGGATGACCAAGGGACCAATAAAGTAGTCTAAAAAAAAAACAAAACATTATGTTAAATATTTAAGACATAAAACATATAAAAATGAAATAAACTACAAAAACTATAAAAACTTATTTGAAAAAACAAAAAAACGCTCTAAAAAATTTATTATGCAAAGTCACTGGAAAAAACCAGCGGCGACACTAAAAAAACGTGGAATACAATTTAACAAATAATCGGTAAAAATAAATGTGTAAAAAATAATCTCCCCAAAAAGCTTTTAATTGACGGGGAAATAATTTATGATAAAAAAATAGCTGAAAAACTACACTCATTTTTTCTTGAAGTAGGGCCGAACTTGGCGAGTAAAATTCCGCCTAGTACGATAAAGTTTAAATCTTATATTAAACCGTGTAATACTATTATTGAAGAATCTAATTTAAATCTAAGCAAGATAAGGAATGCTTTTAATAGTCTTAAAAGTAATAAAAGTGCGGACATTGACAAAATTAGTGTAAATGTTGTTAAATCAGTTTTCGATATCATTGAACCGTCATTATTTCATATTTTTGACCTTTTATTAAAACTAGGTGTTATGCCAAAAAAACTTAAAGTTGCCGTAATCACTCCAATTTTTAAATCTGGTGACGTAACTAATATTTCAAACTACAGACCTATTTCCGTCTTACCTTGCTTCTCAAAATTATTGGAACGAATTATGTACAAAAGACTTTATAACTATTTGATGTTAAACAGTTTGCTGTACTGTAAACAATTTGGGTTTAAAAAAGATAATTCAACTAACCCATGCGGTAATCGAACTGATTTTTAGCATTCAATAAAGGCTACTTTACCTTAGGAGTTTTTATTGATCTGTCAAAAGCCTTTGACACTGTTAACTATAAGATACTTATAAAAAAACTAGAACTCTATGGAGTAAGAAATAAAAACTTAATTTGGTTCGAAGATTACCTGGCGAACAGGTCACAATGTATTATTTATAAAAAAAATTGAAAAAGAAAACACTTTACATGTGGTGTGCCCCAAGGTTTAATCTTAGGACCATTATTATTTTTATTGTATATAAATAATTTGTGCTTAGCATCAAATATTTTAAATATTATATTGTTTGCTGACGACTCCAATCTTTTTTATTCCAACAAGAACATAAAAGTTCTCTTTAATATATTTAATGAAAAACTATTAAAAATAAACGAGTGGTTTAGAATTTATAGGCTTTCGTTAAATGTAGAAAAAACTAAATTTATTTTATTCTCCAAACCTAGTAAAGATGATGATGTTCCTCTAAAATTACCTAATCTCTTAATCAATAAAGCATTTATTAAAAGGGAACCATTCGTTAAATTTTTAGGAGTAATACTAGATGAAAACTTGTCATGGAAACCACATATAAAATACATAGAAAATAAAATCTCAATAAATATTTCCATATTATATAAAACTAAACCATATCTTAACACTGCTTCCTTGAAAAAAATATACTTTTCATTTATTCATAGTTTTATCTCTTACTGTAATATTGTATGGGGTAGTGCTAATTATAGTAAATTAAAAAAACTTTATAGTAAGCAAAAACACACATGCAGGATTGTATTTAGTGTACACAGAACTTTTCATTGCAAATCTATTTTAAGAAAGCTTGGTGCCCTAAGTAAGTATAAACTTAATATACACCAAGTTCTACAATTCATGTTTAAAATAAAGCATGGGCTTTCTCCTATTGTATTTCGGTCTTACTTTAGTGAAATCTCGCACAAGTATCCTACTAAATTTTCAATTAACAACTTTATTGTACCAAAAACTAATTTAAAACTAAGTTCTTACCAATTCCAAGACCGTGGACCGTTTTTATGGAAACACTTTTCAAAATTTGTTACAAAAAAAATATATATATATTCAAAATATCTCTTTGGAACAATTCAGGAAAGAATCTAAGAGTCTCTTATTACAAAATGACTTTGATTTAAAATATCTCTTTTAAAATAAATGCATAAATAATTTAAATTATCTAAAAAAATAGTTATTGACACTACTTCTCTTTTGTTGCAGGTTTATTTTTATTTAATTTTATTTTGTTAAAAAACTTTAATACTTTTATGCTATTGTTAACCTTTGATATATTGCGTTATATTTCAACACTAATATTTATATTAACATTTATATTGTAACTAACATGTGTAAAATTCTTATTATGTACTTAGTTACTTTTTTTTTTGTATATAAACTGACAATTTTTTCAATGTAAATGGGGCTCGATGATAAGACAGTTTATGTCTTCTGCTTGCTCCAGCTCTCTTATTTATTAACACAATTTATTTCATTGTAAATATTAATATATGGCAAATAATAATGATAACAATATATATATATATATATATATATATATATATATATATATATATATATATATATATATATATATATATATATATATATATATATATATATATATATATATATATATATATATATATATATATATATATATATATATATATATAAAGTGCTTAAAGTAAGACGGTATACCATCCCGTCACAATTTTAGTAAAGTAAAAGTTTAAACCATCATGCCACCAAGCTTAAAAGGAGTTTCACGGGGTTTAAAGTATACATTTTCTTTGTATTTTGGATTGTTTGATTTAATGACAGCCTGAAAAACAATGTTATTAGACAGGCAATTATTGTTCAGAACCCATTACAGATCCTAAGAAAGTTCGAATATACTTGATAATAAATTTTGTGGCAGAGTGTATTGATGTAACAGCGCTTATAACGGGTGATTCGGAAGTTATCGGACAAATCTGAATTTAGATATTTGAGAATAATAATTTGTTTTTGTGGTTTTATGCGTAACATAACGTTCTATAAAATATAAACTTTATTATTTGAAATACAATTATTTAAAATGAGGTTAAATGCAGCTGAACGAGAATCTTTTCGAAAGCGACTCAAAATATTTATTGTAAATAAACCTAATATATAAAAAAAAAGAAATCGTAAATCATTTTGAAAAGAAAGGATTTGCTCGAAGTATAATATATGATAACCTAAAAAGGCTTGAAACTGTTCAATCCTTTTCTGATAGACAGCACCCTGGTCGTCCAACATCTTGGACTAGAGAAAAGAAAGCCGAATTAACGAGATCTGTTAGAAATCGAAAAGGGGTTAGTCAGAAAAAAAAAGGTTTTAGATTTGATGTAAATCAATCGACAATTGGTTGTTAGTTAGAAAAAATGAATATTAAATATAGAAAATGTAAAAAGTCTCCAAAATACACTATAGAACAACAATTAAAGGCAAAGAAAAGACGCAGAAAACAAGTTAACAAACAACAAAATAATATACCCAGAAAGTGTTCATTTTATAGGAAAAGAGAAATTTCCAAAAAAATTATTAATATTGATAGCTATATTTGACCGTAGTATGTCCGAGCCATTGTTTCGCACTTCCAAGGCTGTAGTAATTAATTCATCAATCTATATTAATAAATGTTTAGAAAAACAACTTCTTCCATTCATTTACAAGCATCATGGAAACTTTAACTATATATTTTCTGGCTAGATTTAGCAAATTCTCATTATACTAAAGTTTCTCTAAATTGGATGGACCAATATGTCTATTACGTTGATAAAGAATCCGAGCCCCAAATGTGCCTAAAGCACGACCAATTGAAAACTTTCGGAGACATTTGACATAGAAGGTTTACGAGGGAGATTGGCAAGCTTCAACAAAGCAAGTTTTGATTGATCGAATTAAATTAAAACTCCAAGAAATCGATTTAAATTTTTACAGTCGCTTGTGAAAGGAGTCAGAGCAATATTAAGATCAATTGCAGATGGTGGTGTTTTTCCATTTAAAAAATAACTTATTTTTATTAAAAGATAAATACTTTATTTAAAAAAAGTATAATAATAGTTATTTTTTTCATTTATAAATAAGTTATTGACGTTTTTATTTTGTCCGATAACTTACGCATCACCCTTTAAAGCTTTAAATATCAAGTTAATACAAATAGCCCCAAATAGACAAAGAAGATGTTTTATTCGAGATATAAAAAAAAGATAAAAACTCAAATTAAAAAAGATTGTGATAATTTTCGATATTTTATACAATATTCTATGTACTTATTTACTTTATTACACAATTTAAATGTGAAAGTAAATAAGTTTTAGATTTGTTGAGTTAACGTATGGGCTAGCTTGCTATATCATACATTTAATAATTTTTAACCGTATATATAACATTTAACAATGCTTAACAATTATCTGATACAAGGACTAATAATTGCACCCATTGATATGGTTGGGAGACCGATGTTTGGCTGAATTCGTAAGCAAGCCTCGAATACGCTTCAACTAGGCATTGAAAACAAATCAAATGTTTATAATATTGTAATTCAATATACAAATTTCTTAGTACAATCAAAATAGTTTTTTAAATGTATGTTTTGTAAGGTCTTTTAACGTTTATATAAAATACACGCGTATATATATTTAAAGTAAAATCTTCAAATAAATCAATAAGCTATCTGATGTTTAAAATGTAATTTCCATATGCATCTATTCAACTAATTAAAACAATCAAGCTTAAAGTCAAATAACGATTTATGAAACCAAGAATAAATAGAATAAATAGAATAAATATGTTAAAACAAGTAACATTATAAAGTTAATTATTGTTTATCTTGTTTAGACATGCCACATGTCTAAAGAAGATAAACAAGCCATTTATAAATTTAGTTCTGTTGTTGTATACACACTGCTAATATTATTTTGGTTATTTTATAATGTGAATAAAAAATTCATCAATATTTAATGCTTTATATAAAAATGCAAAATAAGTTAAATAATCTTAAGAAAAAACAAACAAAAAGTGATTTTAATTTGCTGAGTGCGCTCCATCTATAATAATTATGAAACTATAAAAAAACAATTTATAAACTTACTGAAACAAACTTTTCATATATTGATTTTATTGTACCTGGGTAAATAAGTCCCAAAGCAACTACATGCGTTAATGGCAAAGGTGGAGCAAACTGTACTTTCTTAACAGAGCCTTCTAAAAGCAATATAAATAAACTTGTTTTAAAAATTTGTAACAAAACATTTAAAGGCTATTTATAAAGTTACGAACGTAGATTAACATTAACAGGTCTTGTAAACAAAAATGATTTCTAAATACTCTTATTTCTTAAATATTTCTGATGTAGCAGCAGAGGCGTTCCAAAGGAAGGCCTCTGCTGCTATATCAGAAATATTTCTTTTTCTAGACCTTACTCGGCAAAAAATCAGATACATCATTCCCCCCCTTCCTTTTAGATCTCTTCGGGACGGCCCTTTGTAGCAGACCAATTTATTTGAAAAATAAACAAGATACAATCAAGTCAACTCTAATACTCGATCCAATTTTTCTATGGTAAACTGATGTTTATGTAAGTCTTTATTTTCTTTTTTTTTTATCATTGTTGCTCGCGCAACGACACCGTTGCTTGAATTTTTCTTCTAGTAACGGTAATTTACGGTAATAAGATAAGTCACGGAAATAAAGTGTGATTGGTTCATTTAAGGTAACGAAGCATGGTTGGTTGATTTTAAAATTTATATTTATATAAATTCCGAAATTACCATCTTTAGATGATGTTTGTGAGTAGCACTGCTAATTAATTGTAAAGTGGTAGCGGTGGCCGGGGTTTTGAATATTTTATTTTGTACGTATTTTTATTTGTTTTATGATTTTTGTTATTGGTAAGTTACATTGTTATTTATTATTTATAAAAAGTTAGTTAAATAGGCACCTCAAAGTGTACATACGTCGATTCATAAATCGTAAACAAAACGGTGTTTACATGCATCAACTTATATAGTTGTAAGTAAAACGGAATTTACACAAATCAACTTATATAATCATACATCGACTGATTAAGGGCTGTCCATTAATTACGTCAAAAATTTTCTGGTTATTTTTAAAAAGTGAATAGAAGTAAAAGTGATTGCTACATGCAACATTCCTGGTTCTTCCAATGCATGGTAGAAGGTAAAAAAGTTAAATCACGCAACCTATCGAAGAACTGTCAATAATATGTCAATATTAAAAAAAATCGTTCTAGCTATGCGATTCAAAAGAACAAAGAGAAACATTAAAACTTTGATGGAAGAGAATATTCTCATTTGTTTTCCGAAATTGAATGATAAAGAAATGGTAACTATTAAAATTTTTGACTTCTTATTGTTATGTGAAAGGAGATCTTCAAGATTTTCTTTCACATAACAAGTTTATATTTTTAAGTTGTTATATTACGGTTAATAATTGCAAACCTTAAAATATATATATATATAATTAATCATCTGTATATTATGAAATATATATATTGTTTTTGCATGGATAACAGTAGTATTTGGGTAATTTGGAATAACGGGTAGCATTTGATAATGCTACCCAGGTAGTAACCAATGGGCGGGTACCCGTGTACCCGTTGACAGCCCTAGTCCTAGATAATATTAAATATTTATTATAATTTATGAACAGTACAGAGTCACAACCCGTGAATGTGCCAATTCTCTTTACTTTAAATCTAATTTCATATTGAAAGCAAACAATATCTAAGAGAGTCTAGATTAACAAAATAATGCATTTTATAATTTGTATAAACCAAGGGTTGCAATTTTTTAAGATGAAAGAGCCAAAGTTTACTAATCATAAAAGTTTTCTAGGTTTTAAATAGCTACTCGCACCTTGTTTTCAATATTGTAATAGTATTTGTGCATGGAGGTGGAGAGCTACATTTTATTTGGCTTGCGAGCAGCAGGTTGCCAACCCCTGGTATAAACATTTAAGTAATATAATGTAGACTATGTACTTACATAAATCTTTATTTGTTTTCACAGCAGACGAACAAACACAAACTTTGAAAAAATAGTAGTTCTACGAATAAACATTTTGTGTGCGTATATTTAGTTTTGTATGCGTGGGGTATTTTTAAAACACAAAACGGTTTAAAAAAGTAGAAATATAGTTAGTGTCATTAAAATATTGAAGGTTGAGTGAGTGTGTAACACAAGACTACAAACGCTGCCTAATTTTCTTTTTTTAAGTAACTAAACTTATTTTAAAAAGTGACGATGTTGACGTCAACTTTTCTTGACCTCCCCCCTCCCTTTTTCAAATATTGTCAAAAATTTCCAAACCCCCTTCTCCCTATTTTATTGACGTAGTTAATGTACAGTAGATTAGGAATATATCCAGTAAGTGCAAATACATCGACTTACTTACGGATAGGCGTAGTGGAGCGTACATAAATTAATTAAGGTATTTTGATTTTAGTTTGAGCAGGTACTATTTAAATTTTTTTAAAAAGAATTAACCAATTTACCGTCGACCGAAAAAATTAATCTAATCAATCTACCTTCGACATAAAAAATTATTTTAGCCACTACCGTGAAAATAAGAAAACAATTAAAGCAACCGTACCGTTGCACGAATAAAAGCATTTTTATATTTATATACATCTATTTGTGTTCTTTTAACGCCTAATTTACAATTTTCATTTTTAATACACTTTACTAACTTGTCATTAATACAATAAAGTTTGTCACAACAATAAATGCGTAACATCTTACAAATCAACATAAAAGTAATATTTCAAAAATACTATTAATAAAAGTATTATTACATAGTATAATTACATTGTAATAATAGTATTATTACATAGGTATACTACTTAGCAGGTTTTACAGTTTAAAAAGTTAAAAGGCTTAAAAACTAATCACAACTGACAACATTTTGAAAAGTGACAAAAACTAATCACAACTGACAACATTTTAAATAGTTTATATTACTCCGTTAATTTTGTTGATTTTGGTAAGGAATTACTCAGTTAATTTAATGGAGGTATGCAATCCGTTAATTTTTTTAACGTATTATTTTTAAAGTGTAATAAAAATTTGCAACGCCTGAAAACATGATAGAAATCAGTTTCACTGATGCATTATTGAAATTATTTACATAAATTAAAATAAGAGTGTACCTAGGATTAATCCTTAAGGCTTACCAAAAATTATATTTTTAAAGAGTTTTTATTTTGCACATATTGCTTTCTATTAGTTTATATATATATATATATATATATATATATATATATATATATATATATATATATATATATATATATATATATATATATATATATATATATATATATATATACACACACACACACATATATATATATTCAACTACATAGTCAGAGGCGCTTTTACGGGGCATGGAATGTTCCACCCGCCCCCACCACCCATTTCCTCCCAACCCCCAAAGAAGGTAATTTTAAATTTATAGTCAGTTTTTATACGAGTTTAGTGTCGGCTAGTCGGGTATTTGACACAATTCAGTCGGATAAATTTTAGTTTTGAGGACCTCTTTTTTTTAGAAGCAAGTCAGACATTTTTTAAGGATTTATCCCCCCCCCCCTACCTGATTTTTTTCGTAGAATCGCCCTTGTACATAGTTTTAACAATATATACTTTTATTACAAATACAATCCAAATGCTTTTAAAATAACTGAAATAATATTAAGGTATATTGTAAAAAATAATATAATAAAGTAAAATAGTATTACAATTTATATTTTGAGAAGACAAGATAAGTTTAAAAAAATAAAACCTTTAGTTATGTAATCAAGGTAAACTCGCAGAAAACTGTTTAAAGTTTTGTCACCTAAAACCCTTTTTTAATACTTTCATGAGTTATTCATAACTATTTTATTCATGACTTATTATATCTTTTAATACAATTAGTCGTGTTATTAAGCATGAAGCATAGTTTTTGATATTTTAATTACTCATAAGGTATTAGAAAATTTCCATATAATTGCTTGTACCTAAAATGAGTTTTTTAAAGATTAGCTCTTCAGAAATTTTTTCAGAATGGATATTGAAGATTTTTTTGGTATTAATTTTTTATACAGGTAAGGACCGCAATATGCTTTAGAGAATTTGAATAACTTTCTGTTTTTCAAGGGTACTATATAGTTTCCAGTTGCTTTACTGCTTAATTTATTTATATTAATTTTAAAAAAGTTATTTTTAATTCGAATCGAAACAGTTCCCATTTTATGTTTGAACATAAACAAAATATTTTAATATACATTGATTTGGTAAATGTTTAAAGCATTCATCTGTTTTAGTTACGGGTTTGCATGAGTAAGCTTGTCTTTATAAAATATATTCTTGAAGCAAGTTTTTGCCGTCCATAGAGAGAGCTTAATTTAGTTTTATGGGTACTTGTCTATGCTATATTGGCGTATTATAGATAGCTGTGTATAAAGGAAAAATAAAGAAGTTTCAAATTTTTGAACGATGTTAGTTAGGTAGCTTTTTATACAATAAGTTTATTTTTCACCCCGTAACGTTTTAGCTTTTCTAAGAGAATACAGTGATCAGCTGTGTCAAAAGCTGCTGCTTGTGCAGCCGTTATTAGAGCTCTAGCTCTAAGCCAAGAAGTCCGAGGTTCGACGCCGGCTCTAGCCTTATAAGCTATATTGGTAAGAAAGGAGGTATGAACCTCCTAGTTAAATCCGCTTCCGTGGTGCTCTGTGATAAGACCGTAAAGACTTCTACTAGCACCTTAAAAACCGCACAAAAAAATGCCTTAGACAAATCTATTAACACTCTTAGAGTAAATTTTTTTTGTTC
Organism: Hydra vulgaris; assembly: GCF_038396675.1. Taxonomy (NCBI): domain Eukaryota; kingdom Metazoa; phylum Cnidaria; class Hydrozoa; order Anthoathecata; family Hydridae; genus Hydra; species Hydra vulgaris. The sequence continues at coordinate 7,747,836 of NC_088928.1, read as the reverse complement.
TTAAAATTATTAATTATTTAGCCGAGTAGTTCAATAATTGCATGTTTAGTAGAATGATTTTTATGAAAACCAAATTGCTTTATGTTTAAAATTTTCATTTTTAAAATAGTCATAAATTACACGTTCAAAAATAATTGAGAATACAGAGCGATCATTATTTTTAATAATTGGGTATACCCTTGCAAGTTTTAGTATATCTGGAAATATTCTTTGATTTAAAGATAGTTTTACTTTGTAAAACAAAGATTTTGTAATCTTTTTTGTTAGTATGTTTTGTTGGTTTTTCATCAAATTCTGGTAATTTATTATTTTTTTTTAAAAAACAAAAAAACAAGCTGCGTCATTTTTATAAGAAGTTAATTCACTTTAACCCATTATTGCGTCATTTGATGGTTTAACATTTGTTTTGAATTAAATTTTGCACAATTTTATTTGCAAGTTTAGGCCCAACATTTGCAAATTTTTTTTTAATTTTCCTTATACTTTTTAGAACAGAATATATCTGAATTATTGATATTAATTCTTTTCTAAGGTAAGTCTGAAGATTTTATTTTTCTTCTGCCCATTAGATGAAGATTTGATAAATGTACTTACAAATTTTTTTTTTTGTCATTATTTAGCACATGTATTTTCTTTTGATACTTGTATTTTTAAAAATTTGTTATATAGTTTTTGATTGCTTTTTGGTACATATAATGAGTGTTTTATTCATCCGAGGATTATTAAGTGTTTTTGTTTTAATTTTTATTTCTTTATATGGGTCACGGTTCGTTAAAGATTGCTAAAACCTTAGGTGAGAATATACCAAAGCATTGTTTGTATTATGACAATGAGAAATATCATTCCAATTTTCTATATTTAATTTCTGCGAGAGTTTATTTATATTAGTAATTGTCAGGTTGCATTTTTTAAAATTTATAAACTTTGGTCGAGTATTATTAGGGTAGATTAGGGTATTATGAGCACCTTAAGCAAAAATTGGAATAATTTCAAAAATAATTAAGCTGGATCCAAAATTTTTGCGAATAAACAATATTTAGGGATCCCTTCTCATGATCCACTTAGATATTTGGGCACCCGAAATTTTTTCTTAAAAACACAGAGGTTTTAAAAAAGTCACAAAAATGCTCATATTACCCAGACCACTTGGTAATATGAGCACTTTAAATTAGCTCACAAAAAAACATTAATTTTGTAAAAAAAATACCAACCTGACAATTAGAACTAATTTTTGGAATATAATGATTCGTTATTAACAAAACCTATCATTAAAAAATCAAACTTTAAGCTTTTGTTGAAACAATACTACTATGTTTTCCGCAAGAAAAAAAAAAAAATTAGTTCGTTTTTTTTTCAATTTTATCAACTCAACCTTTGAACAATAAAAATTCAACTTTTTTGGATTTAAATTACAGAAAAATATTTATTATTGTTAAAATATTAAAAAGTTTTACTATATTTTATTTTTATTCAAAAAACCAATTAAAACCACTACTTTTTTAGGACTTTAAACTAGGTAATTTCAATGAAAATCACTGGGTTATTTGAGCATGCTCATATTACACAAAAATGGCATCTTTAAATAAAGTCATAACAAAATATTTCTATGCATTATTTTTCAAGCCAAAAAGGATTGGATTTTTAGCTAACATATTTTTCTTTATGAAAAAATTAATTTCATTATTTTAGCACCAAAATTTCGCAAAAAATTTAACAGCGTTTTAATTAGATGATACCCGCTAATTATTGCATATAGATTTACGTTAATTGTACTGATTCCTGTAATCACCACATAAAGTCGATTCAAAAAATACATAGCAACTTTAACTTTAATGCTTACATCTAAGAAATCTTTAAGTATGCTCATATTACCATGGTGCTCATATTACCCTAATCTACCCTAATAGTTTTTTTAATGTTATGTAGATCAGAAAATAATTGTTTATATCTGTTTTGAAAATGCTTAACTCAAAAGACGTTTTTAAGTAATTGTTTATGAGTATATTATCAATTATGGTTTTTGAGGTTTAAATCGGCTTCAAATATTAAAGCGGTTGTGGCGCAGTGGTTAGAGTGCTTGCTTTAGAAACAGAAGATCCAGGTCCGAAACGAACTCTGAACATATTTTCGCGTCACGGTAAGGAAGGAGGCGTGTACTTTCTAGTTAAATGCACTTCCAGGGTGCTCTGTCACAAGACCGTTAGGTCTTCTTAGGGCACCTCAATAACAAAATTAAAAATGTATATATATATATATATATATATATATATATATATATATATATATATATATATATATATATATATATATATATATGTATATATATATATATATATATATATATATATATATATATATATATATATATATATATATATATATATATATATATATATATATATATATATATATATATATATATATGACGTCGGCCTAACGGGAGAAAGCTTGCAAATAAGTAATAAGTATTTACACGAGTAAAATGTAGAAATGTGTAAAGCAGAAACTTTCAACGGGCAAATGCAGTAATAAAGTGCGGAAGGTTTCTCCTAACCCTAATCGCTGCCACAACTCAAAATCTCAGCAAGGACATCTTTAGGATCAGGATTTTTGTAATTACAATAGGACAATTAATTATATTATTACTTCCCAAACATTGTTTAATAGGTAAGCAGTTTTTGTAATGCTGTTACAGGTTCTTATATTCTGATTTGCGTAAAACCTCGTGGTTATGTAATTACGGGTTTTACGTTTCGCATACGGCTTTAATTTACTTTAATTGAACTTCTACTAAATATTTTATAAAATGTATATCAGCGACTTAGCAATCAGGTGCCTATGTCAATATTATTTGTTTGTGACATACACACTTATTTTCCCAAGCTACATATTATATATAATCTGTAGCTTGCAGCTACAGATTATATATAATTAGTCCCCATTCCCATAACAACATTTAAGCAATTGGTAAAAAAAATTGTTTTAAACTGCACATGAGTTTTTAGTGTTTATATAACTTCTTTTTTTTCTAAGAATTCATTTATCCACTAGTGTAATTCATTATGAACATCGATGAAAGAGACATGTTTTATTTTATGCTTTCAGTAAACAATTACACTAATGTTAGAATCTATTATTATTTAGATATAATTAGTAACAAAAATTTATTAATAAATGTTATTCGAACATTAAAAAATCATTTTAATAAAAAGATGTGTTGAAAAGGTTTAGTGCAAAAAAAAGATTTGTACAAAAATTTGTTTAAAAAAAGATTTGTACAAAAAAAAAAATGAAAATAGAAAATTATTGAATTAAAAATAAAAATAGCGTCCTTTTTAATTTTTAATCTTCAATGAAAATAAATTATTTAAAGATGAGCGTTCGCGTTTTGAAATTATTTCAAAGTAACTAACCTCGATTTCATTGAGCTATTTTAAAATGATTGAAATAAATAACAAAGCGGTTTTAAACAACATAAAATAAAATATAGTTTAACAAGTCGTAAGTACTTTTTTTTCTTTATTTTTATTAATAGCCTTTTTTTATTATTAATATTCTTGCATTTCTGTTTTTATTTTACAACTGATAATAGTATAAGCTTTAAAAAAAATTTCTTGATGTCCTTTCATCTATATATTCTTTGTATATTGTATATTATAGTATATAACAAGCAAATTTAAGGAAAAATAACTACTTTCCATCCTCTTTTTTTTTTTTAGAAGTTTTTGCTGGGTCATTTCCGTCGGTTTTTATGAATATCACACTAATATTAACTGTTGAACCACAATTATTAATAAGATAATACGAAAGAGTCAAAAACAATTTTAATATATAAGAACCATCAATAAATAATCCATCATTTGCCATTGACAACGAGTATTTTTTCATTTAGCGTTTTCTACATCTTCCTCATCTGCCCTCTGAACTTCCCACTTTCAGTAAATTTTCTCGTTTCTTTCTATTTTCATGCGTTTGGCTATTAATGTAAAACTGTCATAATAGCTTTTCATGACCACGAGATTTTTACAGAGTCGCTATTTACTTGTCTACTTTTAAAAAATTTTGTTTAAAATTTTATACCTGGTTTTATCAAAAATAGTTTGTTTCATCATGTTGTTACAGTTTTAAAGCTATGGTTTGAAATATTTCTTTGTGTCCTTTGTGAAAAGAATACATTTATAATTTTTATAAAAAAGTTGCTAAAACTAAACGTAGTGTAAAGTGTAGCTCTCTGGTATCCCCGGAGAGTAAAGGAAAAAATAGACTGTACACATGTACTAACAGAAAACAAAGAATTAAAAGACTTTTTTAAAAGTATTAACATCTATCTATTGAATTAGAAATACAAAAAATAATTATTGCGTAATAATATTCAAAATATAAAAGATAAAATGTTAAAAAAAAGACATGTTTCAAAAATCCTCCATTTTTGTTTCAAAAACTGGAGGATTTTTGAAGCCCCAATTTTGTAGCCCTGGACGCATAGTTTAACTATGATTTTGCTTTTTTTTTACCCGTGTTACACAAATGTAATATATAATTAATTAGCATTGTGCTGTTCTTAACACATTAAAAAAAAATTGCCTTTAAAAATTATGTCTCATATACCGAGGGTATACTGCCAGAATGCACTAAAGTCATTTTTTGTTGGTTTTGAATTAAGTCAACATAAACACTCATTATTATATGCTTTATCACTCCCAAAACGCACCAGACCTTAAATTCTATATAATACCAAGTTATTGATCATTCTTAAATATACAATGGGAATATACACCATTGCATCAAAAAAATTTGTTCATTAAAATGCCATTATCTCAAAACAATGAAAAATGACTTAGTGCGTTCTGGCAGTATACCCTTGATATAAGGAATGGGAATGAAAAAGTCATTTAGAAACATAATAATTAGCTTTTAACTAATGAAATCACTTTAAAAAGGCTTTTTTGAAATTTTAGGTTTTTTTTATTTGAATTAAATAAATTACTGTAAAAATTAAATGTATAATTACTATTTATATAAAAATTTATATGCTTCCGCATATTATGATTGATATTTTGCCTATGCCGTATTCTGACTCAAATAATGTTTTTATAGTATTTAAAGTCTAATAACTTCTTTAGCTTAAGCTACATCATGTGTTCGGAGTTACCCGCCGTCTGGGGCTACCCGAATTTCCCCTACAGGTAAACTTGATGGATTGTCAGAGGGTAGAATACCGCAATTTTTGTTAAAGTTTTGATCTAACTCTTTAAAGTCAATGCTAAAACATGTTAAAGTCGCGCCACCAGGACTTGAAAAAACTTTTTATATTTTACAACAAAAATCTAAAGTCCACTTTTTACAATTATTATAGTAGCCGTGATGCAGAGCACGTGGTTAGAGCGCTTTATTCAGAATTAAAAGGTTTGTGGTTCGTTGTCCGCTCCCTGGCTTCCGAGTTAAGTTCTTCTCCTCGGTGTTCTGTCGCATGATCGTAGCGACCTTTTAGAGAACCAGTCAAAAACAAAATCAAAATAAGTATTTACTTGATTTTCCTTTAAGTAGCAATCAAATGTGATTTAACTTCAGATTGAGAATGCAAATTGATTCATTTAAAATACATGTGTTTTGCTCCATACACTTTTTCTACTTTAACTATATGTCATTTAATAATCGTATTATGGTTTTTTTTTGTTTTTTTTGTTTTTTTTCGTTAAGTTTTTTAAAAGCAAAATGACACTAATTTAAAAAAAAATGTTTATACAAAAAAAATTGCATGCATTTTTGTATTTAAAGCATCAAAACTCTACGATGTCAGCCATTTCCATGTAATTTTTAAATGTTTACCAAATAAACATATACCTAGTTATACAGTTCATGTTTAAAATAAAGCATGTACTTCGATGATATTTAAACCTTTATTTAGTGAAGTGAGTACCCCCAAGAAATTTTCTAAAAAGTAGTTTTGTTACTCCAAAATATAACCTAACTTAAGGTTAAGGTTCTAAGGTTAGGTTCATAATCTATTCAGCAAATCGTTAATATTTAAGAAAAAAACACTTCCACAATTAAAATCTGTATTCCACAAGTAACGCATAATACTTACGGATTTTAATATTGACATTTTTAGAAGTTACTAAATTGCATATATATATACATATATATATATATATATATATATATATATATATATATATATATATATATATATATATATATATATATATATATATATATATATATATATATATATATATATATATATGTATATATATATATATATATATATATATATATATATATATATATATATATATTAATCTCAACTTGTTCCTCCGCGCAGGGCCTTTTTTTTGTTTTAGCTTGCATTATATTTAGGCGTTTAGCAAAATATTTTTTTATAACAATTTTCTAAAAATTGAACTAATAATTTTAACTGGCAATTGGCTGGTTCTTTGAGGGGAGTCAATCAAGGCAAACGCACAATGGGCAAGGAGTAAGCAAAAGATTATAAATTTGTGTTTTGGAATTAAAGAGTCGAGAAAGGGTTGTTACACAGTATATATATATATATATATATATATATATATATATATATATATATATATATATATATATATATATATATATATATATATATATATATATATATATATATACATATATATATATATATATATATATATATATATATATATATATATATATATATATATATCAAAATAATCTAAATAAAAAAATACAACTTTACAGACGAGAGTTTTATTTCCAGCAATTTACAACATTTATCAATCAATTTATCAACTAAACTTTGTGCTGAATGTAGAGTTAGAAATAATGCTTTTCCAAATTCAGTTGAAAGTCAGCAAGGGAGCTTACTCAATTGGGTATTAGAGATTAGAATAAAAGGATTATATTCTGTTCAATTTTGCTCAATTCTATGGATTGAACGAAAAGAATAAAACCCCAAACCCGAACACTTATAGTTTCTTTGCTCAATTTGATGGATTGAACGAAAAGAATAAAACCCCGAACACTTATAGTCCTTTTATTCTATCGCCTACCTATTCTTTTCCCGAACTCTTTGTTTTAGTTCAACGTCTTTAGAAAATATTTGGGATGAATTCCAAGCTAGAATTGCATTACTGAATTACCCACACATCATTGCAATCACAGAAACGTGGTTCTCTACTACATCATTAACAAATCTAGACAGTTACATTGTGTACATTCAAAGCATAAAAATTTGTGCAGTATTCCTGGCCGTTTATGTTAGAAAAGATATCCTTTTATTTGAATGTAAGTTCAGGGATAAACAAATGGGTGTGCAAATTTGGGTTCACATTTCAATTGGAAATTATACCTTTTTAATTGGTTGTATTAATTGTCATCCATTCACTCAAAATGAGTCTAATTTACAAATCAATAAGCCAATCAAATGCACTAAAGCTCTAATTGATGGTGGCAAATTTACAAGTGTTCTAACTATTGGTAATTTTAATCATAGTAATATCAGGTGGAGTGGATTGGGTGGTTAATGTAAAAGTGGTAAACAGTCTCGTCAACTTTATTTGATACCATCAATGATTGTTTCCTACCACAGTTTGTGACCAAACCAACTTTTATCAATAATACGCTTGACCTAATGTTATCAGATGACTCTGATTATATCTATAATGTTACAATTGGTAATGTTAATGGTAATGTAATTAACTCTTTAACGTAATTAGAAAAATTAGCTCCGCAATCCACTCTTGGAGGTTTCAGACTTAAATCAAAGGTGATTGTAATGCAATTAATAAGGGCCTACAAGTAATTGACTGGTCAAACTTATTCTTGAACAAATCATCAGTCAAAAGCTTTAAATTATTCAATGACGCATACATTTCTTTTTTCATTTCATTTCTTTGATCAAACAGCACAATCCTAAATTTAAAGTTTCTTTTAGTTTGAAGAAGTGTGATTCAAAATGGTTTAATTCTTCTGTTAAAGCAGCGACAAAAAGAAAATTTAGACTGTTTATGAAATTACACTGTGTTTTAAGTAAATTTGCAGACAATACTCGAGTTTTATACAACAAAATCTTCTGGGCAAAAATCTTGTCACTGACGCAATACTAAAGCTATTTTTGCTTGCAAGTCTCGCCCAATTAAGCTCTACTCTTATGTAAATAGTCAAAAATTTTGTAAAAATAATCTTTGATCTCTCTTTGACCACGATAGAGCTCAATAATTCGATAAAAGTCTATTGCAGACTACCTAAAAAATCAATTTTTTAAAGCTTTTTTATCAACTGTTGCTCACTCTCACTAGCCTAATTTTCCTCGAAGAATTCGTTCTCGGGTTTTAAGCTCTTTGTTTAATTGTCGCAATATCGAAAAACATTTGTCTACACTTGATATTTTACAAGCCACCGGTGTTGATGGAGTTCATCACGAGTGCTAAAAACCTGTTTAAAAGAGTTCAGTGTACCTCTTTATTATTCATTAGGTTCTTTGATTCTGGTCAAGTGCCATCTGAGTGGAAACTTTACCAATGGTAGCGAGTTAGTTGCTCAATCAGTTATGGACTTGTGTATGTTCACGAGGACATTAATATCTTAAGTGATTGGTCAAAACTTTAACGCATGGAGTTCAGCATAGATAAATGCAAAGTTCTAAAGTTTTACGTTACTTTCTAAGAATTTGACATCCCATTGACAATGTTGGATACAAATGGTAGTCACATTCCTCTTGTTGTTGTATATGTTGAGAGAACATCGGGTATCCTAATTAATAATAAACTTAAATGGTCAGAAAAGATTAGTCAAGCTACACTTAAAGCAAACTCTGTACTTATGATACTCAAAAGAACTTTAAAAAAATGGAATCCATCTATGTTCGTGAAGATTTATACAGCGTATGTTCAGCCGATATTGGAGTACTGTGCAGAAGTTAGGAACCCTCCCAGCAAAAGGACATTAAAAAGTTAAGATCAGTTTAACGAAGAGCAGCCAAACTTGTCCCGCAATTGCGCAACATAAGCCACAAATCACGTCTGGCATTTTAGTTTCAGCTCATTAGCTGAACGTAGATTAAGAGATGATCTAATTTGATTTTTTTTTAATTTATAAAAAATTTAAAAAAGTCATATTGAAGAAAATTACTATAACAATAGTATAAAAATATGGTTCTTTGTCAGTCTACTTTACCTCGACCTTTCCTATACTTTTTATATAAAGATATAGGGGAGAGTGGGGTAATGGCGAACGCGGGGTAACTCCGAACATGGTCAAAACAGCATTGTAAAAAAATAAATTCGACAATTTTTTTTTACCTGCTGAGAAGGGATCCTATGCTCAGTTCCAGACGTGCAGTAGTGTAATGAAGCTGCGGATGTTGTTCACTATAATTTGATTTTAAATTTTTCTGATAATTTTATGCAACTTTTTTCTTGAGTAACACTCTGTTGTAGCTTCTATGGAAATAAAGTCACTCCTTTTTTTTGTTTTTGTTGCATAATATAGTTTTTAGACTTAGTTATTACAATTAGCTTTTTATTCGCTATTACACAACAGTGCTTGTGATTGCCCCCCAATGTGTTCGGAATTACCCCACGTAGGCAGGGTAATTCCGAACACCAATGGCTTTATTTCTGGCATAAATTTTTATTTTATAATAAGATTTTTAAAAATTCCTTTTGAGGGTTTGTGACTGAGTAGTTAAACTAATTGATAAGCAATAAATATGATCAATTTTGTATAACTGGTGTCTTTAATTTGCATTCCCGCTTAGGTGTTCGCAAATACCCCACTCTCCCCTATACATCCTAGCTGTCCGGACCTATAAAATACGGGTCTTTACCAAACAGACCATTTTTATAATTATCTATTCCACACCAATCATTTCTACACTTATTCCTTATCTACTTCAAAATTTTTTAATAAAATAATTCATTTTTGATTTAGTGCGCTGCATAAGTGTCGTTTCGGAGGTTCGAGTCTTCCCCTAAGCGTAATAAATTTTTAACTTTTTTAATCTTGCCGTATATAATTATTACAAAACAGTATATATGACAAAAAATACTTCTGATTGTTAAAATAAAATTTTATATATTATACATAATCGTTCAAAATACATCCGGCAAACTCAACTTATGATAATGACGTTTACATTTATAGACGTTTGCACCTTACGCTATACAAATGGAGGAAATAAGATGTCGTAATTTTACCAAACAGAAAATATCAAGAGAGGTGAGAAACATGGCAAATCTAAAATCGAAGTTTTAAATTTTCCGCTTGAATAAGACAATATATTTCGTATTTTTTCAATCTTGTCAATTTTTTTAAATACACTAACATAAATACAGAAATTCAAAATAGTTTAAACAAAAAAGACTTGTAGTTATTAGAAAATTTTTCTTATATTACACACAATCATATATAAAATATTATATAAGTGCATATAACATTTGTTTATTGTTGTATTATGTTATATTAAATGCTATCCATCCATCCACAACAGCACTTTCTGGAGTAGCAGGACTGTATTATTAAATTTTTGTTTATTAGGCTTTCTTTATTTAGGTTCTTTATTAGTTCTTATTTGCAGACCATTCGCAGCTTATTAGGACTAATTACCTGAGTACATTAAAAACCTAATAGATGAAAATAATCTCTTTTTATAACCTCTTATTAATCTAAAATAACCTATTATAATCGTAGTCTTGTAGTAGTACGCAATTTAATCCAATAGTCACATGCTTGGCCTGGGCATTTACATTCCTAAAAAAGCGCCCAATTTCAAACTATTATCTCATTCTTCCTCATCAGAATACCCCTATCATTGCACTTCGTACAACTACCTTAAACTAACTGCTGACTCTTTTCGTGATTTTTTTCGTGATGGCCCTTGGGTAGAAATCATTCGTCTTCCTGCTGACAAATGTACATCTTACATAACTATTTGGATTCAGGCTGGCATGGAATCTTTTATTCCCTCTCGACGATTCCAAGTCAAGCCTGACTCTTCTCCATAATTTTCCTCACATTTTGCTGCTGCAGTTGCCAATCAAAACAATTACTTTCATACCTATCAGCAAAATACGTCGCACAGACGTAAACAGACGTCTGTTTTCTCCAGAAAACAGACGTCTGTTTACTATTAATTGAAACCATTGTAAAATAATTTTGTCTAACGCAATAACCCGCTATTCTCAGGTCACAAAATCTTGTATTTCATCTCAAAAATTAGGCTTTTGTGTTTTCTGGAGAATCTTTAACAGCATCTATAATTAGAGCAAATCTGTTATTCCAGCTCTCTTGTATGGTTCAGATTTTGTCACCTCACCTAAAGACAAAACTGAACTGTTTGCAATCTGACTTGTTTAACAACCGTTCCTTTACACTACTTCCTATCATAAGCAAGGTTTTTGAGTTTTTAATTAACAAAAAAATCTCTTATCTTAAATCTAATAAATTACTTTCTAATCATCAACTTGGATTTCGATCTTCTCGTTCTGCAGCTGATTTGCTAACAGTAATAACCGAAAAGTTTTATTGTGCATTCGATAAATGTGGATAGGTTATCGCTCTCGTTATTTCTAAAGCTTTTGATAAAGTTTGGCATGTTGGTCTTCTCCATAAGCTTTCTTCTTACGGTGTATCAGATAACATCTTTAAGATTATTTAATCCTTCTTACCAATCGAAGTATAAAATTTGTCCTCAATGAACAATGTTCTTCTTCATATCTTGTAACTTCAGAGGTTCCTCAAGGTTCTATCTTTGGCCATATACTCTTTTTAATTTACATAAACAATCTTCCAGAAGTTCTCACATCTAAAGTGGCATTGTTGCCTGATGATACTACCATTTATTCTTGTCATGATAAGAAGCCAACACTCTTTGATTGCTTAAAGGAGGCATTTGAGCTTGAAAAGAATCTCACTTCTGCTACAGCATGGGGCTCTCATTGATTGGTGAACTTTCACTCAGATAAAACTCAATTTTTTTCAGCTAATCGTTATCGCAATAATCTAGATCTTCCATTATTTATGAACTGTAATGTACTCGATGAGTCATCTACCTTCATCTTCTAGGATTAACTCTTACTTCGATCTTTCTTGGAAACCATATATCTAATCAATTGCAAAATTAGCACCTGCTATGGTTACATCTCTTTATCGTACTTGCCACTTTCTTACTCAGGATTTTATTCTTTACCTTTATAAATCTCAAATCCGTCTTTACAGATTTGGAAGATCCGCCCCAGATTTGGCAACAGTATGGAATACTGTTGCCAAATCTGGGGCGGATCTTCCAATGATGTCCTTTCTCTTTTAAACAAGGTGCAAAAGCGTATTGTAAACATACTTGGACCTGTTCTTGCAGGCAACCTTCAACCACTATGATATTGTCGTAATGTTGCATCTCTTTCTCTTTTCTGTAAATACTATAACAGACACTGCCCTAAAGAGCTAGCGTTTCTTTTGCTACCTACTAAAATTCATTCTTGTGTCACTCGTCGTTTAATTAAGTCTCATCCTTTTACTGTGACTGTTCCTAAGTGCTTTAAAAATTCTTATTCGTCTAGTTTTTTTCCTCGAACATCAGTTCTTTGGAATTCACTTCCTTCATCTGGTTTTCCTGATTCATATAGTTACAATCTTTTAAGTCGTCTGTCAATCGTTATTTTGCTCTATAAACTTCACCTTTTCTCTTCCAGTTACTTTCAATTCTAATAGTGGTTGCTTGCAGCCTTTTTAAAAGTAAAGATGTTGAAAAAAAAATTGGGGGGCAGTGGTATTTTTTAGAATTAAATTAAACTTTTCTTACAATTTTTATATTTTATGTTAAATACTATTACCATTAACTATTTATAAATAAAAATATTTACAGGATTATTCTGTTTTGGATGAAACACTGGATATTAACGAGGAAATAACTAAACTGTTGTACATCATAATATGCACAACTGTTCCCCCTCCACCTCAGATGTGATAGCAATTTTTTTTACTGTTTTATACTAAATTTAAATTCATCGACAGATTTTAAATTTAATCAAGTAATTTTATAGAGGTCAAATGTTATGACGTAAAGTTCCCCCCCCCCCCCCTCAAAAAAAAGAGGGGTTTTTGAAGTTTATATGGTCATAACTTTTGAGCTCTAAAAAATATATGGTAAAATTTAAAATCTAGTTAAAAAAAATATATTTGTCATATCTGAAACATTCAAAAATCAAAAAAAAATCAGAAAAAATCGACACACATTTATATTTTTTTGCTTTTATTTTTAAATTTTTGGTATATTCTGGCCCACTGGATTTTAATAAATCAAAAATATAAAAAGTTGGTTATTAGGTAAACATTGCTTTACGCCAAAAACACCGGCAATGTTTCTGATGAATGGAAAGGAGCGGAGTTTCCCACTCGGGAAACTTTATGAAAGAGGAATGAGATCGAATTTTTAAATGAGGAATAAAAATCTGTAATTTGTTTATTTAATAGTGTATATATAAAGCCATTTAAAAAAATCTTGTTTCTGATCAAAGATTTTAGGAGCGTCAACTCCTAGTTATAGATACCTATAACTGAGCCATTTAGACATAAAAGATCTTGTGTGCAAGAAACCCATAAGTTGCAGTATTTGTTTTAAATATGATTAAAAAAGGTTTATTTAAACATGAAATATTTGTCTTTTTTTTTTGTTACTACTACTAATGTATTTTTTTTTAACTTACAACAACAAGTACCTATGGAAATGACATTTATATTTTTTTTAAAAAAACTAAAATGGGGAAAATAAAGTTTAGGAGTCACTGTGTTACTGTATAAAACTTTTACTGCAAAAATCCGTAACTTGAGTTTTTGTTTTTCTACATTATTTTTAAGCACAAAGAAAACATAAAAGATTTTGAATGTTAAAACAAATATCAACTTAAAAGGGTTCACAAGTTATCATGTTAATTAAATTTCCTAAATTATAACAAATTCTCCTAAAAATACGTCCACGTTCCTATAGTAATTTAATCAATGTTTATAGAGGGGCAACAAATGTTTCCAACATTTTATTTACTCTACATTTATTATTATTTTATTTTTTTTTAGAGCGAAAGTTTAAAAAAGCAGGCTGAAGTAATGACTCCAAAGACCAAGTTCTTCCCTTGATTTATTGAATAAGTGAAAAATAAAGCCAGAAACATCAAGAAAATAAAAGTACGTTATGATAATTGCTTACATTAAAAAAGAGAATGTTTATACATCAATTTTTAAATTAGTTTCACGCAATATTGTTTTCACTGTAAAAAAATAACGCGCCATATTCTTAAATGTTCCATCAAAATGTTTAAATTTCACGTGAATATACAACCTCAACAAAAAAATGCTAAAAGTCGCGTGACTAAAAGTTTAGCAGTATATATACTTATACTTGATCCTTTTGAGAGGTGCACAAAAATTATGGAAGTATTCAAAGCATCACATATTTTTAGTTAGTAAAATCAGTAGATCTAGACACCCAATGACTTTTGACAGTAGTGTCACATCTAATAGTTGACAGTTAATTAAAGGGTAGACGGTCTGGTATTTGGTGCTGTATGAACAGAACTTTCGTGAGCTTTGAATTTGAATTAATTATTTCTTTATTAAAGTTATATGATAGCTTTAGCGTTTTGGTAGAAGTCATTGTTAATGTAGTTTATTACTTTGTAAAAAGAAACATTTAAAGTGAAAAAGATTTTTTGTTATAAAGTTATATAACCTTAAACATAATAGGGGACACTTGGTACATTTTTATTTGGGATACTTGATCAGGAGATCAAGTCTCCCATTAACATGCGTGCCTTGAAAGTTATTTCTTTCTTTCAGAATTTAATATGCTCAGAATATATAAGATGAGAGAAGGTACTCAGAAATAAATACTGATAAATAAAGAAAATATAAAATTAGATGTAAATAACGTTTTTGAAGGTTAAAGTATTCGTGGAACTGTTAAAGCTCGTGGAATTCATGACTATCAAAAGGTATGTAAGAAAAAAAGAAAAATTCTACTTATGAAATTAAATATGTTCCAAATTATAGAAAGCCACAAGCATTTTCGTATAAAGAAGAAAAAGAATTAGCTGACTACTTAAAAATGTCAAGTAAACTTGTGGATTAGCTTTAAAAACTTTATCGTGGATTAGCCCCAAAAACAAAAAGACAACTTGCATATCAAAATGCGGGTGCATAATGATATGCAATACTATTGCTTCAGCCTTCAATAGGCACAAAATAGGCCAATTTTTTGATAATTTAAAAAGTTTATTAAACTGGTACAATTTTGCTCCAGAGTAAACTTGGGATGCAGATGACACAATAATTAATTCTGTCCATAAGTAAAAAATAGAAAGTAGCAGGCAAAAGTTTTAAGTAAACTGTTACTGTGATTGCAGTCATAAATGCTTTGGGAAACTACAAACTACGAATAAGATATTCCTCCACAAAAACTGGCGGTAAGAAAAAAAGATGGTGGAACAGCGGGAGCTCCGCAAACTTGTTATAATTATAATAAATCATGTTAGATCTAACAAAGTTTTTGATAATCATAAATCATTCCTAACAGTTAAATCAATTAATTTTTGTAAAGATAATAGAGTTTATGTCTTAACTATTCCTCCTCTTACGTCACAAAAACTACAACTTTCGTACAGCACGGTATTTGGAACAATGAAATTATATTACAGCACAGCCTATGATAATTAGATGGTTTCTCATCCTGGGCGTCCACCAACTACATAATTTTTCAAAATCATATGAAAATGATATTGTGCATTGACATTTTAAAACTATTACGTCAAGAAGACTAAAACCACCAGACAATTCAAAATTTATTATTTATATTTGACGATGGTTTTAAATATATATATATATATATATATATATATATATATATATATATATATATATATATATATATATATATATATATATATATATATATATATATATATATATATATATCATATAAGTTCTACTATTTTTTTTTTAATTTTGATATTTTAAGTATGGTGTAAAATTTAAACATTTTATTTGCTACGGGACACTTAAATACAATCGTGTTGCATTTCACTAAACCGTCACATTTACTTTCTCTAAATCTGGTGTGAAAAACTGGGCTTAGTGATATGGGGCACAGTAGTAATTTAGATGTCCTGTGGCAAATAAAAAATTTGAATACCACACCAAACTTAATCTTAAAAAGTCACGTGACAAATTTAATTATGAATGAATTTCTAAAAATCACGCGACAACTTTACAGGGTTGCTGCAAAATATAAAACAATTTTTAAGAAAATATTAAAAAAATTTTAAGAAATTATAAAACATTTTAGTTGATTTAATAGTGCATATATGAGGCCGGGTGAATAAAAATAAGCAATTGCTTTTACTCAGTAATTGGTCAGCTTTACGTGAATAAAAACCTGAACAATTTTGTTTAAGTTTTTATTCACATAAAGCTGAGCAATTACTGAGTAAATTGCTTAACTTAAGGTGAATAAAAATATGTGGAAAAATTGTGAAACTTTTATTTACGTTTAGCTGACCAACGACTCAGTAAAAGCAATTGCTCGTTTTTAATCACCTGGCCTATGATATATAAAGTTATTCATAAATTTCTAAAAAGAATAAAATGTATCTTTTATATAACTATAATTCATTACATTTAAAAATATTAAATAAATAACAAAGCATTTTACACTTAAATAAACTTCTTGACTTTTTTTTTTTTTTTGTTATTCACCTCCTCAAGGCCGAGAAGGCCACTACAGATGAGGAGGCTACTTAATAGTGGTTATAACCCTCTCTCAACTCTATAACTCCGAAACACGAACCTTGAGGAACAAGGCCGCTGCGCGGAGAAACAAGTTTTGCTATACTTTTTACAACTTCTCATACTTCTGATACAAACCACAAAAATCTATGATACAAACCATATTCTTATACTATGATACAAACCACAAAAATCTATGATACAAACCATATTCTCATACTATGATACAAACCACAAAAATCAACATCAATTTTTGGTATAAGTGAATTCAAGGTAGCCTTATTGCTAGTTTTTGAAAACGGCCTTATGAAAGTATAATTTCTTTAAGACAACTTAAATATTCAACAATCGGGTTCAATTGCGGTGAATAATACGTTCTTAAGTTGTTGGTTATAAAAATCACAAAAAAAATTTTATTATTATAATATTTTAAATTTGCCATTATAGGCACCATCCACTACCTCAAAGCTTATGATACCATTAAAAGTTATAGCGGCCATTAGACAGTAGAATTCCATCCCATTTTTTTATTATCAAAAAAACTTTTTCAGTGACTGTTGATAATCTATCTATAGCCGTTCTTTTCTTTTTCTTTTTTATTATATGGAAATCTCTCCTTTAAAATAGAAATTTAATCAAGTTGACACTAAAGTTATAGGGGCCATTTTTTCAACGATTTGCAAGCACTGCTACAAAACATTTTGTGTTCTTTATAAAATACCCATATTGCTTAAGTATGTAAGTTAAAGCCTGTTTCATCTAGAAACACTTAGTTAGACAAGTTATTGTCAGGAATCAAATTAATCGTCCAGCAAAAACTTTGTTTTCATTTAACGTTTTGCGTCGAGTTCCTTTTTTGGTAATAAAGTCGTTGTCTAGTAAACTCCATCGACTTAAAATGCTTCGATATTGTTGGTATAGATGCATAAATATTTATTTCAACGAGAATGTTTCTCAATGATGCTAAAGTATGAGATGAACCATGCTCAATTAGCAATCGAATTTCAGATTTTATCATCACTAAGTCTTTTACTGATTTTATCAGAAATAGAACGTGTCGCAGTAACTGATATTTTAACTTCTTCCGCAATTTCTTTTAACTTCATTTCTTAAAGAATTGACTTTCTTATGGTTCTTACAATATCCTTTGTAATAAGTATTAATTTTTTTCTTTCTCTCTCATTTTCCATTAATCGATTAAAACAAAAAAACAAAAAATCTTGAATAATATTTTTTATTTAAAAAGAATGATTGCATGTGTAGGGTAGATTAGGGTAATATGAGCACCTTGGTAATATGAGCATACTAAAAGATTGCTAAAATGTAAACATTGAAGTTAAAGTTGCTTTGCATTTTTTGAATCAACTTTATGTGGTGATAACAGGAATCAGTTCAATTAGCGTAAATTTATATGCAGTAATTAGCGGATATCATCTAATTAAAACGCTATTAAAATTTTTTGCGTTGTTAAAATAATATCATCACGCATGAATAAATCTGTGAAATTTTGGTACTAAAATAATGAAATTTGTTTTTTCGTAAAAAAAAATATGTTAGCTAGAAGTTCGTTCCATTTTTGTTTGAAAAACAATGCATAGAAACATTTAATTTCAACTTTACCTAAAGATGCCATTTTTGTGTAATATGAGCATGCTCAAATTACCAAGCATTTTTCATTAAATACATAGTTTAAAGTCCTAATAATGCAGTTGTTTTAATTGATTTTTGAATAAAAACGAAACATAGTAAAATGTTTTAATATTTTAACAATACTAAATAATTTTCTGTAATTTAAATTCATTCAAAGGTTTGAGTTAATAAAATTGAAAATATAAAGAACTATTTTTTTTTTGTTGAGGAAAACAAAGTAGTATTGTTTCGATAAAAGTTTGATCTTTTAATGATAAGTTTTGTTAATAACAAATTATTAAATTCCAAAACTTAGTTCTAATTGTCAGGTTGGTATTTTTTTACTTAATTAATGTTATTTTTTTGAGCTAAATTAAAGTGCTCATATTACCAAGTGGTCTGGGTAATATGAGCACTTTTGCTACTTTTTTAAAACCTCGGTGTTTTTAAATAAAAGTTACTGGTGCCCAAATATCTAAGTGGATCATGGGTAGGGATCCCTAAAAATTGTTTATTCCTTAATTTTTTTTTTTTATAGTTCTCTTCTTTTCTGTAAATAATCTTTATAAATCACAAACTATAAATCACAAACTTTTATTTAATTACCTAATTAAACTAGTTAAATATTTTTCTTAAAATTTGTTTTAAACTTTTTTATTTATTTTTTAAATATATTTTATTATATTTTATATTTACAAAATGTTTTATATTTTCTTAAAAAAATGTTTCGCATAAACCTTGTAATTCTTTAAGTAGCGTAAAAAATCGAGCTTCGTTGTATGGCATTTTTATAAGACAATTTGAAGTGGCATTATGTTACAGTGAACAAGATGTGTTTTTAAAAGCCCCTCTTCCTCTCTTTACTTTGACTTCTTACATGCAGCATGATTTGATAATAAAAACATAATAAATTGCATTTTTTTTTAATGCAATTTTTTCAAAATATCTTTTCATTACAACAATTTTTAACAAAAAATTGATTTGAAATTAAAAGTTTTTGACCAGAAGTTTACATTTGCGATTTAAATTTAGAGGTGAGTTTAAATAAAGTACGGTAGGTTATTAAATTAGCAATAAATCGAGTGTTTACAGCTCTATTTTAATAAAAATGACAATACCTAAATTTATAATAGATACCGCGAGTACATTTCGTTATTCTATTGTAGAATTCCATCCCATTTTTTGATTATCAAAACTTTTTTAGTGACTGTTGATAATCTATAACCATTTATTTATTTTAATTTTTTTTTTATACAGAAATCTTTCCTTTAAAATAGAAACTTAATCAAGTCGACGCTAAATGTTTATTGACTTTAGAAAATACTGTTTGATAGAATTATTGTTAGATGGTGTGACTGCTATATTGTATTAATAAAAGACGGTATTTTTTTTCAATGTTAGTTCACCTCCCCAAGACCAAGAAGGCCATTACAGCCGAGCAGGCTACTATAATTGTCTCCGAAACACAAACCTTGACGAACAAGGCTGCTGCACGGAGAAACAAATTGAGCGCGGTACCATCAGAGACGTGGTGCTTATGAAGCAAGCGCTCTACCACTACACCACAATCGCGTATGGTGTTATTTAAACTGTTGTTAATACCTTTTTAAGCACAGTATATGGATTCAATAATTATGTCTCTCATCCAACCTTACTTATATTTGATCTTATACTTACAAAAATAAAAACCTTTGTCATAAAATACACATCAGTTGCAATCACACTGGCGCATCAGCAAACTATTCGGATTTAGAAAAATGAAGTTTTTTTTGCAGAGCCGACAACACCGGGGGGGGGGGGCTGAGGCCTCTTACTTTTTTTCTAAAGGACCATTTTTTTCTATATATAGAAGACTTTTTAAAAAAATTGACGATTGTGCTCCCCCATTTGAAACCCGTGTCGTCGGCCCTGTTTTGGCTCAACTAAGATTAGAAACAATTTTAAGCACAAATAATAAGCTTATTCCTGTAGCGTAGTATTATACATAATACTACCAGTAGCATAGTATTATAAAAAATACTATCTGTAGCGTAGGAAGGAATTTTTAATGTTACAGATATGACAATTTCATGATTGTGTAAACTCTAAATTTAAGTATGTTCCTGCTTACGTCATTTAAGAGCATTTTGCAAAAAATTGCAATGATTGGAGCTTGGGATCAAAAATGCCCCAAAAAGTACGCTTCCCCTACCTTAATGTGAGGACAATGAGTTATTTAATAATTAATTTTAGCATACTAGACTTAATTTATTTTCATCTACAGGTTTTAATTTTTATTTAGTAATCTTAAAAGGTTTAAAAGTTATGACCATACAAAAGTTCCGTTCCCTTTAAAATCAGGGAGTTATAAACTTTACGTGGTTATAACTTGAACACTAAAAGATTTTTAAATAAAATTTAAAACCTATCAATAAATTTATGATGAGTATAATATGCTAATACTTATAATTTATTCACTAAATGCCCTCACATTTAGAGTGAGGGGGGCGATTTTTTTGGGACATTTTTGTTTCCATTACCGCGATTTTGTGCAAAACATTCTCA
Source organism: Hydra vulgaris (assembly GCF_038396675.1). NCBI lineage: Eukaryota > Metazoa > Cnidaria > Hydrozoa > Anthoathecata > Hydridae > Hydra > Hydra vulgaris. The sequence goes on along the minus strand of NC_088928.1, from coordinate 7,726,893 downwards.
TTTGACATAAGTTTGAACATACTTAAGATTGCGGTTTGTACAATCTCTCAAAGTATCTGAAACATCAAAAAGTTTTGCCTCCGCTATTGACTTCTACCTTTCTTGCATCTTCAATTCTAGTATTTGTTGGCTAACCAAGTTTATTGGCTGACCAAGTTTATTGGCTAACCAAATTTTTTTTTACTAATAACACCTTATTAAACTCTACCTAATTTAAACCCAAAACAAAACACTATTTCAATTACTGTTTATTTTACTTAACTTGCAAAACTCTACAGACACAGAATTAAATAATAACTTCTCGTTAAGTTAATGGCATGAGTTTTTGACAATTTGACAAACGCCTAGTTTTAACTTAATTTTTAGAATTTTTTTTGTATATGTGTGAGCGGGTATGTGCTCGCGTGCGCGTAAGTGTGTGTGTGTTTTAGATCACATTTTATTTAGATAAAATTAATAACAGTTTATGGATAAATATTGACTATGTAACAAAAAAAATATTACATTTTTCCAAGAACAATGCAAAATTTTCATAACAATACTTCAAATATTTTGTTAAGAAAATAGGTTAAGAATTTTGTGAATTATCCATAAAACAGATTAAATAAAAGGTCTGAGGTTCGATGCCTGCTCTAATTATATATGTAACATCGGTAGGAAAAGCAATGTGAATTTCCATGTAAAAAGATCCTCTGCCTGGCTCTGTGACCGAATATTTTTCACAATAGTAAAAAATAATATGGTTAGTGACATAAATATTAATAACACGATGTTTGTATTATTATTACAAAAACATATTAATAATACACATAAAACCTATCATATTATTAATATACATTATTAACACATCGTGTTATTGACATGTTATTAATACATCGTGTTATGAAATCGTATAATACGTATCGTTTTACCAACGTGTGATAACAATATGTTAATAACACGGTGTAATATTAACTTACGACTCTATAAAATGTATAAAATTATTTTTCCACGTAGTTAAGTCAAGTCAGTAAAATTTATATTGAAACTTTCAATATTCGTTAAGTTAGGTACTTAATGTAATGAAGTGAAACTTTATTTTTGTTTCATAAAACTCTTTTTCTTGCGTTAAGAAAAAAAAAAAAATTGTTTACACAGAATTTAACGTTTCATTACAGAATTATACATTCTATATTTTGTACTTTTTTGCAATTTTTCTTAGTCGTTATGTTTCAAAGTATTTTTAAATAAAACTACAAATATCTAAAATTTTGACATTATTAAAGATCAAAAGAGGTAATGACCTTATATACTTATCACAGAGTACCCCGGACAAGCATTTAATTTTAAGTATACCATATGGTATACATGAATAAAAAATAATTCAATTAAAAAAACATGTTTTTTTAGAAAAGTATTAGGTTTAAAAAGTTTTTTAAACAATAAAAAAATCTTATATATATTTCTTTTATATATATATATATATATATATATATATATATATATATATATATATATATATATATATATATATATATATATATATATATATATATATATATCTTTTATATATATATATAAATATATATATATATATATATATATATATATATTATATATATATATATATATATATATATATATATATATATATATATATATATATATATATATATATATATATATATATATATATATATATATATATATATATATATATATATATATATATATATATATATACACAGAGCGCAGTACAAAATGAAGAAGAAAAATATAATGATATGCATTTTTTTGTCATTAATAATAAGATCTTGATTTTTCAATAAATACATAAAAGCTCTTTCTAAAAATCACTATATTATTATAGTTTTTTAACTTTACTTCATATAAACAATATAAATTTTATATAAACATTATATAAAGTTTACATAGCGTTAACAAATATACAATGTAAGTTAAAAACCATAGTTGTTTATATTCAAAACTTGGTTCACCTAAGTTTTCATTTTAAACGTTTGGCAAATTGTCAAATGGAATTGGCTTAGAGAAGATAACTATTGTCACATGATAGTTAGAGCGCAAATACACACACGAGAACACACACTTAAAATAACAAGCTAGTTCTATAAAGCATTTGCCAAGATTCTTAAATTCAATTTATTTTTCGATAAACGTGGGTGGCTCTTGTGGGTGGTTATACCAAAAAATATAAAAAGAACGTTACTAACATTTCAACAACAAAACATTAAGAAAGATAATTAGTTTTTTGGTGTCTTAAAAGTTTATGTTTTAAGAACATTTTTAACACTTCTTTCAATATTTTTTGACTTCAAATGGGAAAAATATCGCATGGTTAGTCTCAACTTTTATATCTTTTATATTATTGTGTAACATATTCATTATATTTATAAAGTATTATTGTGTACCGCAATAGTTGTATAAATGTTTTTAACAGTTGTTTAACTTTCAGGTTATTTTTAAACTCGACATTTAAGTCATACAAAGATGTTTTACAAAAAAAATGCGCTGAAGTAAAAGTACACTAAAGTATTGTCATCATTTGCCTGAAAAAAACATTATTTTTATATATATGTATACGTAGTAATGATTATAATGACCAGTGACTGATCAAGGGGGGATGGGGGTATGCTTCCCCCCCTTCCCCAACAGGATTTGAAAGCCCTCAAAAAGTCTTGGAAACAGAGGACCTTTTTTTTTTTAAGGAGACGCAAATGTGATACAAAATATAAAAATATTCCAACATCCCTAACCACCAAAAACTCATGAATCCGTCACTGGTAATGACAATTAATTATGCGTTCAATAACAAAAATAATGGCTTGCTCGAGTTTAGTAAAACGAACAGTTTGATGCATATTTTAATAACACTCATTTCTATTATGTATACTCTAGGGTTTGAAAAAAAATTTATAAAGTTGCCATTTACTACTTTATATCCTTTATATTTAAAATCCTAAAATTTGATAAAATAGAAAACCTTGACGTAAAGATAAAAAATGCCCGAGTTTATAATTTTTTGCTTTTCTAGAAAAATAAGTTTTTTATATTTCCCTCAAATGATTTCAGACGCAAAAGAATAAATTGATACAGAAATTGTCTGATCGAGTCATCAATAGTAATAATAATAGTATTATAATAATATTTAAATAAGTCTTTTTAGATAACATGACAAATAATTAAAAAACAAACAAACAAAACCAACAAATTATACAAAAATTTATGGTTTGTAAAATGTAAAATTTAGGTAAAATAAAGCATTTGTTATTTCATAGCAAGTAAGTTGATATCAAAATTGAGAAAAAGAAAAAAGATTGCTTTCATTTGATTAAAGTTTATAACAAATAGTATCTAAAAAGTCAAAATTTTTTGCTGCTAAAGCACGAATTAATTAATAAACGTGCAGCTCATCTTCAGTAAAAGGTGTACTGTTTGCAGCTGTAGAAAAAAAATACTTGTCAATTCTATTCTTAAATGCGTTAACTGTCGGAGCCTTTTTGCATGCTGACAGCAAGTTATTCCAATCATTGACAGTACGATTTGAAAAAAAGTAGTGACGAGCATTATTATATGTGAATTCACGCATTAGAACGTTGAAAGGTGATCTGTGGATTATGCCGATTGATAATCTCAAAACCGTTTTCTAGTTTAAACTGTTTAATCAAACCTCCTGTGAGTTTCCAAAGTAGTAAATTTGAGACGCCGACACCTTTCAGCATTAGACTTGTTTGCATAAATCTTGAACAAAGCAAATAATTCTCTCAACACAGTCATTTGTGAATTGCATATTTATTATAAAGTAAACAATCTTTTTTAGTTTTTCAAATTTTTCCAGCGGCCAAACTCTCCCTCACTCCATCTATTAACTTCATTTGTAGAATTATCATTAGTGTCAATGACATTTTTAGACCAGTTTTTTGGGCCAAGTTTTTTTCAAAAAGTGTAACACATACAGCGCGCTACCTTGCTTAACAATACTTAGAATCATGCTGAATTAAGAATGACACTGCTACAAATATTACAAATATCAAATCCAAAATAAATTACTCCGCTCAAATTTTTTTTAAAAAAGGTTATTGCATATGGTTTCTGCACACAAAAAAAAAACAAAAAAAAAAACGGTCGTAAGCATTTTTACCTTTCAGCAGAAAAATGTCGTTTGTTGAAGTGTTTATTTTACGCTATTTTACTTGCTTGTTACTTTCTATGTTACTTACTTGTTACTTTCTATGTTACTATGTTACTTACTTGTTACTTTCTATGCTACTATGTTACTTACTTGTTACTTTCTATGTTACTATGTTACTTACTTGTTACTTTCTATGTTACTATGTTACTTGCTTGTTACTTTCTATGTTACTATGTTACTTTGAAGATTGAAAAAATCACAAAA
>NC_088928.1:7697500-7717500 GCF_038396675.1 Hydra vulgaris | reverse complement strand
AACACTGAAAACAATTAGAAATAATAAACATTTAAAACAAATGTAAGAATAATATTAAAAACGTCTAAATAGTTTTCAATCTATTAAAAACTAGTTTTATTATTATTATTTATTATTAGTTTTATTGTCATTAAAAATTACAATAAAACTAATAATAATAATAAATAAAATTGACTGATAAAAGTTTAAATAGAGTTGTTTCATCCCAGCAAAGACGTAAAAACATTTTTTAGATAAAACTTACATTTGAAAAATGTTTTCTGGGGTATTTACTTCAATAATGGATGTGTTCAAAAAGATTAAAACAAAAGAATTAATTGTGAACAACTACTACATACTTACTCAGTTAAATCTTCAGAGTATATATATATATATATATATATATATATATATATATATATATATATATATATATATATATATATATATATATATGTATATATAAATATATATATAGATATATCTATATATATAGGTCTGTGTGGGTGTGTATATATATATACAGTGGCGTAGGAAAGTCGCGAAAGTTGGGGGGGGGGGGGCTGAAAACATTTAAAAAGGAAAAAGTTCTTGTATACAGCAAAATAAATAAAGATGATCTATTTATTCAATTATTTATCACACGCAACGTGGTTACTCATCTTTTTAACGTGATTAGTCATCTTTTGCCAGCACACATTCATTTAAAAAATAGTTAATATCACATATTAACTATTTTTTAAATGAATGTGTGCTAGTACCTTAAACAGTTTTATAGATATACTTTTCCATGGTGATGTTTAATTTGATTGAGTCATTGCAGACTGGAAAATGATTATTCCGCTGTTACAATCATAAAAGTTTTTTTAAAACTGTTTAGGAAATGGGGAGGCTAAATGCAGTGTCCAACCTCCCCCCCCCCAGTGTTTTAGTTGGGGGGGGGGTTGGGGGAGCTATCGCCCTTCCACCCCAACTAAAACACTGGGGGGTGGGTGTAAAATAATACATTTTGCTAACTTAAAATACAACGTTGTACCAATGTTGATTTTTTGATGTTGGGGATGTCGCATTTGTAACCAAAATGATATAAAAACAACGTTGGCGACCAATGTTGTGCCAACTCACTATTTTGTAAAATTGCGCGCATTTTTACGCCCGCATTGTTTGCTCATATTGTTTTACCACTATGTCCGTACGCACGACTAATAATTACAATTTTTTTTTATCGTTGCACTAAAGTTACTTTTTATCAATGGTTTAAAAGAAAACGAGCAACTTGATATGATGTGCTAAATATGATGTTTCGAAATTAACATTAACAAAATAAATGTACTGATAAGTTTTTTTGATATATGTGGCGACAAATTTTAATCAATACATCTAGCAAAAATAAAAATGCTTAAATTAAAAATTATAAATATTATAATATTTCTTTTATTTAGATTTTGAGCTTTATTTCAGGGCCGACGACACGGGAGTGGTCGTCGGCCCTGTATTTAAAGGTAAGAAGTAATTAATGTGAAATAAATCTTCTGTAGATAAAGCCTATATTGTTGTGTCAACCATATTGCGTTACTTATTTGTTGCATTGTATTTCTGTGTTAGTTGACGCAGCTGCATTGGATTTGGATCTAGACTAACTACAGCTTATTTTTATCAGCCCAACAAAGATAAAATAAACTAAATGGTTCAGTAAATAACAAAGAACATTCTAAAAACTAGTGAAAATGTCTGTCCACTTTTCTTTATACTATCTTTCTAATTCCATTACTTCTGATTTTCATTCTTATATAGTTTTGTTCTACCTCAATACAGTATCGACAAAAATGTTAGGTCAACTTGACATCTACAACTTGTTACTAACAGTAACCCAATGTAATACTGCCATAATGAAACATGCACAATGACACTGTTGGTTCAATGAATAAACAACCATATGTCAACACGATACCAATATAAGGCCTACTATAATTCTTTAATGACTAAACAGTAAAATATGCGTTGGACTAATGTTTGACCAACTTTATTATGTTACTTAAAATTAAACATAACTTGAAGAATAAAAAACAGAAAATGTATTTTACTCTCAAAATGGTTATAATGACCTTTAAGGTTAACAAAAGTTTTATTAAATGATTTTATTTCGCCATTTTACTTTGTAGTTACACCTAAGAAACACCCTCATAGTGCCACACTCTCCTTTACACAAGTAGTTTGATTTTTTTAATTAACTAATAAAAAAAAAAAAAAACCACCTTTTAAAAAATAAAACTTTCGAACTCTTTAACTATTTTAAAATTATTAGATCAAATACTCTTATAAAATCTAGAAGTAACGAGTCAGTATCAAGAGGTATCAAGGCAATATCAAGCTATTAATTTGGCGCAGAATATAACATGACAACGCACTAATGAGTCATAGTTGTTGTCGGTGACTTTAATGCTCACCACTCTGAATGGCTTGGCTCTAGTGTCACTGATTCTGCAGGAATTAAAGCCCACAACTTTTGCCTTTCTCAATCTCTAACTCAAATAGCCAACTTTCCAACTCGCTTTCCAAACAATCCGAATCATTTACCTTCTCGACTCGACTTATGTCTTGTTTCTGATCCTAGTCAGTGCTCACTTTCTCCACATTCACCCTTAGGTGCTTCGGATCACAGTTTGATCTCTCTAACACTAATATCTCATTCTTCTTCATCACCTGAATCCCCCTATTATCGTACCTCTTACAACTACAGTAAAGCTGACTGAGATTCTCTCCTTGATTTTCTCCGTGATGGCCCTTGGGTAGAAATCTTTTGTCTTCCTGTCGACAAATGTGCTTCTTACATAACTTCGTAGATTCAGGCTGGCAATGAATCTTTTGTTCCCTCTCGACAATTCCAGGTCAAGCCTCACTCTCCTCCATGGTTTTCCTCACACTGTGCTGCTGCGATTGCCAATCGAAACCGTTACTTCCATATTTATTAGCAAAACAATTCTCCAGAAACAGACGTCTGTTTATTACTGCTAAAAACCATTGTAAAAAGGTTTTGTCTAACGCCAAAGCCCGCTATTCGAAGGCCATGAAACCTCGTATCTCCTCTCAAAAATTAGGCTCTCGTGACTTCTGGAGAATCTTTAATCGTATTAATAATAAGGGCAAATCTTTAATTCCACCTCTCTTGTATGGTTTAAACTTTGTCACCTCACCTAAAGACAAAGCTGAATTATTTGCTAAAAACTTTTCATCAATATCATCTCTTGATTCCACTAGTTGCGTTCTTCCTGATATTGCCAACAAACAGGTTGATCCATTGCTTGACATCGTATCACTCCAGCTTCTGTATCTAAAGTGATTTCCTGCCTAGACTCTTCTACAGCTTGTGGCCCGGACAACATACCTGTTATTGTCTTGCAGAAGTGTTCTCCAGAGCTATCGTCTATACTCTCAAAACTGTTCAACAAGTACTTATATGAGTCTTGTTTTCCAGCCTGCTGGAAAACGACATCTGTTATCCCTATCTTCAAAAGTTCTGGAGAGCGATCTGATTCGTCTAACTACCGTCCCATTAGATTCAAGATGAGAAATTAAGTGTTTGTTAATTAAAGATTCAAAAGGTTTTTGAACCTTTAATTAACAAACACTTAATCTCTTATCTTGAATCTAATAACTTACTTTCTGACCATCAATATGGATTTCGATCTTCTCGTTCTACAGCTGATTTGCTAACAGTAATAACTGATAGGTTTTATTGTGCATTAGATAAAGGTGGAGAGGTTAAGGCCATCGCTCATGACATTTCAAAAGCTTTTGATAAAGTTTGGCATGCTGGTCTTCTCCATAAGCTTTCTTCTTATGGTGTATCTGGCAACACCTTTAAGATTATTGAATTCTTCTTTTCCAATCGTAGTATAAAAGTTGTCCTCGATGGACAGCACTCTTCTTCTTACTCTGTAACTTCAGGGGTTCCTCAAGGTTCTATCCTTGGCCCTATATTCTTTTTAATTTACATTAACGATCTTCCAGATATTCTCACATCTAAGGTGGCATTGTTTGCTGATGATACTACTATTTACTCTTGTCGAGATAAGAAACCAACACCCTCTGATTGCTTGGAGGGGGCATTTGAGCTTGAAAAGGATCTCACTACTTCTACAGCATGGGACTCTTAGTGGCTGGTGAACTTCAATACAGATAAAACTCAATTTTTTTCAGCCAATCGTTATCGCAATAGTTTAGATCTTTCTATATTTATGAACAGTGATGTACTCGATGAGTCATCCACTTTTCATCTTCTAAGGTTAACTCTTACTTCCAATCTTTCTTGGAAAACATATATCAAATCAGTTGCAAAATTAGCATCTGCAAAGGTTGCATCTCTTTATCGAGCTCGTCACTTTCTTACTTCGGATTCTATTCTCTATATCTATAAATCTCAAATCCGGCCTTGTATGGAATACTGTTGCCATTACTGGGGCGGATCTTCTAATGATGTCCTTTCTCTTTTAGACAAGGTGCAAAAACACATTGTAAACATAGTTGGACCTGCTATTGCAGCCAACCTACAACCATTATCACATCGTCGTAATGTTGCTTCTCTTTCTCTTTTCTACAAATACTATAATGGGCACTGCTCTAAAGAGCTAGTGTCTCTTGTGCCATCTACTAAAATTTATTCTCGTGTTACTCGTCATTCAATTAAGTCTCATTCTTTTTCTGTGACTGTTCCTAAGTGCTCCAAAAACTTATATTCGTCTAGTTTTTTTCCTCGAACATCAATTCTTTATAATTCGCTTCCTTCACCTTGCTTTATTGATTCATATAATTTGCAATCCTTTAAGTCGTCTCTCAATCGTTTCCTTTCAGTAACTTCCAACTTTAATTAGTGGCTGCTTGCAGCCTTGTTGGAAGCGAAGATGTTTAAAAAAAAAAAAAAATTGCGTCGTCAAGTTTTAAATTCGGTGCAATAGAATATACACAGATAAAAAAAAAAAAAAAGTTGCTTTAACGTATTTTTAGTTATACATGAGTAAAACTACTCGTATATGACTAAAACTCGTTTATTGTGACTTTGATGACCTTTTTTCCTTTTTTTTTTTTTTTTGTTGTGGATTGCAAACCTTTACTTTTTGATGTAACAAGAAAACGACTAAAAATTGAACGTAAAAAAATATACTTAATTTTATACTAAAACTAAGTAAAAGTTTTAAACTAAATTTATTTTTATTGATTTTTTTAATTTTATTGACGAAATTTGACCACCAAAATAAAATCAATTGATATATCGATTGATTTTATCTTGGTAGTCAAATATAATATAACAAATGAAAACATGCTTTCTCCGAAAATCTCTACCAAATTTTTTCTGTGAGATAAAGAACATAAAAGATTCTTGAGAATCTTTTATTTTCTTTATCTCACAAAAAAATGATTCATTCCCTATTTTTTTAAAATTCGTTGTCTTTGCTGGAGTTTCTAGTTTGCTAGAGTTAAATACTTTTTTTAAACGATTTTACCCAGCGGGCACCCTACGTTGTAATAACGTAGAATTAATGTTCTTTCCCGTTGATCGACTTTGAACAAGGTTATTTCACGGTTATTCCACCGTCGTGTGCCCTCTGGGTATACTTTAAGTATATTTATAAATTGGTATTTATATACTATTTAAATTTAAAAAAAATTAGTATTTTTATATTAGTTAAATAAAATAAAAAAAACATAGTATTTTATTTTAACTAAGTAAAAAAACAAAAAAAACAGCATAGTATTAATATATTATTTCAATTACAAAAAAGGCGTTGTAACAAAATGTCCGGCTAAAAATATTGATTCTGAAGGTTATTTAAGAGCGTCTAGGCCCCTAACATTCATGAAAATTTCACAATTTTAAACTTGTTTCTGTGTGTGTGCGTGGGTGTGTGTGTGTGTGTGTGTGTGTGTGTGTGTGTGAGAGTGTGTGCGTGCGAGCGTCTTAGTCACAAATCATTTGATTTTAAAGTCAACGCTCTAACTATTACGTCATGGGTGAAAAAAATTGTAAAAATAATCGTTGTCAAAATAAAATTTTTTATCTTTTATTTAGTTTTTTCAATAAAAATTGTTTGTGTAATATATTGTGTAATTGTGCGAAGTTTAATTTAATTTAAATAATTCACATTGTGATTTAAATTATAAATGTCCCTTAGCCATCAAAAAAGTTTTTAAATTTCAAACATTGTTTTGCAATAAATTTTTAAAATAGTATACGAGCGTCCTTAATCTACAATCTTTTTTTTTTTTTTTCTTCTTCTTTTTTTCTTCTTTTTTCTTTTTTTTTATAATTCAACTCCCCGAGGCCGAGAAGGCCACTACAGATGAGGACGCTACTTGTGGTTATTACCCTCTCTCAACACTATAACTCCGAAACACGAACCTTGGCGAACAAGGTCGCTTCGCGGAGAAACAAGTCGAAACAAGGAGAAACAAACTTCTTCTTCATCTTTTAAAGATTAAAGTACAAGTTGCATTCAAGAAATATATTAGCTTAAGAAACGTATTATTGGTGAACTTTAAAATATTTCATCATCCTATATAACAATATTTTTCTTATGAGTTTTTCCTTGTTACCGTGTTTCTAAAATCCATTTAACATTACGCAATAAATACACGCAACTTTTAATTACGCTGGCAGTAGCACACACGCACACACCTTTATTACGACATTGTCAACCTACATTGTTAAACAAACACGTTAATTAAATTGCAATTTAACCAACGTGTTCAAGTGCAATTTGTTTTTTTTATAAATTCCATCCAGGTAATTAACAATTCGTTATATATAACAACAATATAACCATTTTTGTTAACAATGAAAACAAAAACATAAAGCTACCCAAGCTAAAACTAATGCAATAGAATTGTTAAAGAATTTACTTTAAAATAAATGTACGCGATATGCGTTTTTTAACTACAAAATTCTAACCGTATCATTAGCTCCGGTAAATAACAAAGTTTTAATCGTAAAACAAACAAAAACTTTAAAACAAGGGTTTTCCCTAAGAGATTTGTTATTTTGTTTTTAAGTTATATATTTTAAGCGTTAAAAGGAAGTTATTTATCACTTTAATTTAATCTATTAATGCAGTTATTACGTTGTAATTTAACTGGTGGTAAATAACTGGAGCTTTTAACTAGTTTATCAATGAACAAAATAACTAGCTATTGCATCAGCCAAAGTAGTAATTTATGCAAAAAAAAATTTTAACCAATCAGGTGTTTGTTATTAAAGAACAATTTTTAAAATGAGCATAATTTACTCAAATTGTAAAAAAACATGACTTTCTGATGAAATAAAGCTAAATGTTTCACACACTGTTATCTATAAAAGCTATGTTTAGCTCTTCAAATTCGGTTAAAGATTTTATCTGGAAAAGAGGAATTTGTTTTTTAAATAAATGTTAAGAAGTTGTATTGCAAGTGAAAATGTTGTCTGATTATGCTTGTTTAAACTTTGAAGGATTTTACTCAAATCCTACAAAACAAGAGAGTAAGTAATTCATTCATAATTAATTAGATATAACATATAAGTAATGTTCAAAGGACAATTTAAAAAAAAAAGAGTAAGGTTAATACTTCTTCTGGGAATAGTGTAACGTAATTCACTGGCGCTTTATAGCATTTACGTTTGTGCACTTTTTTAAATAATAAGTCGATTCCAGTTCGGATACCACTACCCGGCGACAGCTAATTGCGGCGTAACAACAACAAATAGTTAAGTATTTATTGTGTGCATTTTTTTAGAGCAAATGTTGCATTCAAGTACAAAAGCGAAAATTTCTAACAATCCCTTAATGGGACGTAAAACTGTTCGTATTTTAGTTATATACACTGGAGGAACCATTGGGATGAAACAAGATAAAAATGGAAAAGGTATAGAGCAGGATTTTTTATTTTAATATAGATTTCTAGTTTAATGAATTCAATAAATAATGTTTTACCTGGATGTTATTAATTATTTGTTGATGAGTGAAATAAAAATATTTTGGTAATCAAAATTCAAAATCTTTCATAACTAGGCTACACTGTGGTACCAAACTATTTTGCTGATGCATTAAAAAAACTGCCAATGCTTTATGATGAAGAATATGTTAAGAATGGAGCTGAAGAAATTCATAACAATAGTGAATTAGATCTACCCTACAACAAATATCCACAGTTAGTTATGCCGTAAGTTTTATAAAGTTTGTTGTTACTTTAAAAAAAATATGATCAATGATAAATAGGTAGTTCATATTTTTTCTTAAATTATGATATACAATTGAAATAGTATTACTATTATTAGTAAAAAAAAAATACTTTTTAGCAAACATTTTGTTTAGGCTTTCCAAAATGGGCACAAGAGTTTTTTACTACTTAAAAGAACATGACCCAATTTTGGATTCGTCAAATATGTCCATGCACCATTGGACACTTATTGCTAATGATGTTAAGAAACATTATCAATACTTTGATTCTTTTGTAATTCTTCATGGAACTGATACTATGTCCTATACAGCTTCTGCATTATCATATATGTTTGAGAATCTAGATAAAACTGTTATATTGACTGGTTCTCAAGTAAGATTTTAGTATCCTAGTTTGTATATATTAAGTGAGTTTTGTAAAAACATTTTTCTACATGAATTACTAAATTGTTTTTTATATATATTTAAATTAGCTTTTCATTTATTTTACATATTTAAATTTAAGATTTACAATAAACCATATATTACAAATATATATATATATATATATATATATATATATATATATATATATATATATATATATATACATACATACATACATACATACAGTGCTTGAAGTAAGGAAAAAAAAAAAAAAGGGATGGTATTCTGTAAATTAAAAATACCATCCCCCGTAATCATTGTTAAATAGAGGCATTTATAAAAAGGTGGTGGGATAGGATTTTGCCTCACTTTTTGCACTGTATGCATATATATATATATATATATATATATATATATATATATATATATATATATATATATATATATATATATATATATTTATATATTTATATATGTATACACACACACACACACACACACACACACATATATATATATAATATATATATATATATATATATATATATATATATATATATATATATATATATATATATATATATGCTGGAATATATATACATATTATATGTATATATATTCCAGCATTTGCAAAATTTAGCATTTTCCATTTGTTTGTTATAGATACCAATATTTGAACAAAGAAATGATGGACGTAGTAATTTTGTTGGAGCCCTAGAAATAGCCGGTCATTTTATAATCCCTGAAGTTACTCTTTTTTTTAACAATAAGTTGTTTCGCGGAAATAGAACACAAAAAGCTAGTGCATCAGATTTAGATGCGTTTGCATCTCCAAATCTGCCTCCACTTGCAAAACTTGGAACAGAAATTGAAATCACATGGGATGCTGTATTTCCTAAAACAACAATTATGTCATTTACTGTTAGAGAAGAAATGAGTGAAAATGTTGGATTATTAAGATTGTTTCCTGGAATAAATGCCAAAATTGTTAGAGCATTTTTATCTCCACCAATGGAAGGTATTGTTATAGAATCATTTGGTGCTGGTAACATTCCATCAAATAGACCAGATCTTGTTGATGAATTTCGAAAAGCTGCTGAACGTAATGTACTTATTTTGAATATAACACAATGTTATAAAGGCTCGGTTTCTGATGCTTATGCAGCTGGAAAAGTTATGTATGATATTGGTGTCATACCTGGATATGATATGACACCTGAAGCTGCACTTACAAAAATGGCCTATGTGTTAGGAAACAAAGATCTAACATACGAAGATCGTAAAGCATTGTTGTCTAGGAATCTTCGTGGAGAGATGACTATTCCACAACAACAGCGACAGTATTCAATGAGAGATGGAGAGTTTGTAAAGTCTGTTGCTGAAGCTCTTCGAGTTAGCTCCCTAAGGGTAAGTCATTTGGAAAAATTCCTTTTTGAAAGTTTTTATCTTAAAAAATATTTTGCATTTTTAAATTTTTTTCTTGCAATTTTTTATTAAGGAAATGAATTGTGTACGACGGGCTTTGCTTCCAATCATGCTAACATGTGCTGCAAAGGCAGGAGACCTTGAGACAATTAAGCAGCTGATTTCTCAGGGAGCTAATTTAAATGAACCTTCTGACTATGATGGTAAAACAAGTTTACATTTAGCAAGTGCAGAAGGCCATATAAATGTTGTAACAGAACTTTTAAAAAACGGCTCATCTGTATATGTTCGTGATAGGAGAGGAAGAACTCCTTTGTTTGATGCTATAAGGTTTGAATTCATATCAAATTATTTCAAATGTATGTTTTGGTAAAATTATACAATTTCAAGTAATTTGATAAAACATTCTTTTATTAGAAATAAGCAGTACAAAGTTGTCAAAGTTCTACTCAGTGTTGGAGCAAAATTTGATCATGATGACATTGAAGTGACAAGAGAACTTTGCATCGCTGCAAATGAGAATGATGTTGAAAGATTGCGTCTATGGAATTGTGCATGTGTTGACATGAATCAAGTAGACTTAGACGGGAGAACTCCATTACATGTGGTGCGTTTTTATTGTTTTTTATAAATATTCTACACAGAAGTATACATCTACAATGTTAGTAAGATACACTTCGTAGCGTATCGTACCGACATAGTTGTCTACTTCTTTTTTTATAAAAGAGTAGACTAAAGTGGTACGATATGCTCCGTATCACACCGATACTTCGTATCAGTACGATATGAAGCGTGTCAGACCGCTCTAAGACATGTCTACTTGCTTACAAAGAAGGTATTTTTTTAGCAAATTTTCTTAACATGTTTCTTTAATTATATATTTTTTGCTTATATATAGGCCGTTCTAAAACATAGTATTGATGCTATACGTTTTCTTGTATTTGATGTTGGTGTCAATTCAAATAAGAAAGATATATATGGTAGAACACCACTCGAAAGTGCTATCAAGTTAAATTACACTGATATCATTAACATGTTAATTAGAGCTCCGAATACAAAGTTACCGAATGTTTTGAATGAACGATTGGAAGAGAACCTTGACAATATTTATTCCATAAATGATTTAAATCATAATAAATTAATAAACTGCAAAATGAACTTCTTTACATAACTTAACGTTGTGAAATATGTCACTAAAGTGAATACATAAAGAAATGTCAACATATCTTGCATTAATTAATGTTAACGACGTCTTAATAGACTTTTTATTTACTATCAGAGTTAAATATTTAAAAAGAATAATTTTTAAAGTATTTACTTGTACATAATTGTATATATATAAATGTAAATTAAAACCGTAAAATATAGTTTTGTAAATAGCTCTGTAAATATTAATAATATTGCAATATTCTTTGATAAATAAAATTTGATAAGTTTATTTTTTACATTTTTCGTATATTGTAAACATTAAATTGTATAACAAATGTCGCAATATTATGTACATTTGTATTGTACACTTTGCTGTTTTAGTCTACTTTACTACTTACGTTTAAATATTTTTTAAGTTCCAAATTGCTTAGCAACATAAATATTTGCTGTTGCTAGATATTGTGACATTACCATTTTTTAAAGGTAAATTGAATGTCGTTTTGAAAAGCTAATTATTTAGAATAACGGTCAAAGTTTATTAAAAACTTTATGTTTATGTTGCAATAAATTCTAAAACAAGAAGCTAGTCTAAATCTTGGAAGTGATTGACATTTAAGTGATGCCATTTTCTAAAATAAAATTTTGCAAATCAAAAATACATATTTAATAATATTGTATTACTTACAAAAAGTAAAAACGCTTAAATAAATGTGTTTACGTTGAATGAAACCAAACAATCCACTGAAGAAAATAAACTTGTACGTCTTTGTTGCTAAATTAGTTTCGCTTTCGTTTGTTTTGTTTGAAAATCTGTTTGTAGCACCTTTGATATAAAAAAAAATTTAAGTTATGTGGTGTTTTTCAGGTTAAGAAGCATACTTCAAACTTTAGCTCAAAATGGAAAACTGGGATTTTATTGGTTCAGGATAGATAAGATATTTTAAACCTTTTTTTCTTCTCAGTGCACAATGTACCAGTGTAGTTAATAGCTTTAAGTAGTTAAAATCGAACCGTAAAATAAGTTAATCAAAAAGTCATTTTAAAAAAAGTGCAATTTTTTTTAGGTATTGCGACGCTATAACTAGCCCGCAATAACTAGACTTATTATTTTAATACCTCGCTCTACATATACTACAAATCGCACCACATTCTTGAATAGTTTCAACGCCTAGCTTTCAATACAACACAAAGTCACAGATTTTGTTTGGGTACTTTCACAGTTTCCTCTACAATAAAAATTTCTATAAAATGTTCTTAAAAATTATTCTGAGGTCCATAACACTATCCATAACTCAATTTTTTCAAAAAGTAGAGATAAAGCAAGATAATTCTAACATCACGAAACGTAAAATATAAAAGTATAAAAAAATATATCCACAACTATTCTATAAACAATAATATGCTGATTAAAAAATTTTTTTAAACAAAAGAACTATTTACTCAAACTTTATTTAATCACGAATCTTATAAAATTATACCAAAACGCTTAGTTTGTTTTGATTGTGACAAGCACAGCCTCGTTCTAAGAAATCTCAGAGATATTAATGATTAGCTCTATTGATTATTGATTATAACACCGTAATAACTTTCGTATTTTTTACAAACGAAGGAGAAACGTTTAATGCAGGGCCGACGACAAGGGTTTTGAAGTGGAGGGGCACAATCGTCAGTTTCTAAAATAAGTCTTGATTTTTCTAAAAAAAAAAAGGTTCTTTAGAAAAAAAGTTGGGGCACGTTTTATTGATAGCATTATTATGGTAGCAGGCGATAAATATAGCACTTACTACACCTTATAAATGTTGTTTTAATTTTCAATTAAACTTTACATTAAATTACATTTTTCATGTGATGTAGTTAAGTAAAAAATACGAAAGTTATCAGTGTTATAATCAATAATCAATAGAGCTAATCATTAATATCTCTGAGATTTCTTAGAACGAGGCTGTGCTTGTCACAATCAAAACAAACGAAGCGTTTTGGTATAATTTTATAAGATTCGTGATTAAATAAAGTTTGATTAAATAGTTTTTTTGTTTTTAAATTTTTTTTTTTAATCAGCGTAATCAGATAATTTCTGCTCCTACTCCTATTATTGTTTATAAAATAGTTGTGGATATATTTTTTTATATTTTTATATTCTACGTTTCGTAATGTTAGAATTATCTTGCTTTGTCTCTACTTTTTGAAATAATTGAGTTATAAATAGTGTTATGGACCTCAGAATAATTTTTAAGAACATTTTATGGAAATTTTTATTGTAGAGGAAACCGTGAAAGTACCCAAGCAAAATCTGTGACTTGTGTCGTATTGAAAGCTAGGTGTTGAAACTATTCAAAAATGTGGTGCAATTTGTAGTATGTGTAGAGCGAGGTATTAAAAAAAGAAAATGGCGTTTAAAAATAAAAACTAAAATTTCAAAAATTTAAAAAAAAAATTTTAGGCGTAGGATGACTATAACTGACTTTCCTGCGGGCTAGTTATAGCGTCTCAATAACTAAAAAAAATTGCACTTTGTTAAAAATAATGAAAAACTCGATAAAGAATAAATGATTTTAATGTAGCTGTTAATATTTATTTTAATGCAGTAATATTACTATTATCAATTATTTATTTTGATTGTAGCTGTAATTATTTATTATTAATTTAAACTATTTATTTTAATAGTCAATTCAAATCTCCAAGGAAAAATCATATTTTTATAGTTTAATAATTTTGCCTAATATGTATTTATACTATTCAGTAGAACAATACAGAATCGTTTTTCCTCAAGGGGAAAATCCATTCTGTATTAATGACTATGTCATTAAAATAAATAGTACACGTTTACACTTTAAAAAAATAGTATACGATTCCGTTTTAATGACTGTCTTTAAAATAAAAAGTACACGTTTTGCTGAGATGTATGCACATTTTTTAAATCATTTAATCTTTTAAAGTCAGTTTCTACTCATCCTTTTCTTCTAAAAATTAATTACGTGAGTATGCGTAATATAAATTTCAATTTGTCCGAAGCAAAACTAGGCATGTTTGCTTCAGTTAAATAGAACTTTAGCGACTGTAATTAATTAAACGAATGAAAATTGAAAGTAAATCAATTTTGTGAATGCTTCACAACTTCTAAAACCTCCAGACGAATCAACCAAGTGAATACAAGACGTTTAAAAAAAGTATCAAAACGTATTAACACGTTTTTTAAACTTCTAAAACACGTCTTGTATTTATTAGAAAACTTACTAAAATTACGATATCTCATAAAAGTCTGTCTATCAATAGTTATGCGAATTCAATTTCAACTTATTAGAACTTAGTTAGTAAGATTTTTTATTTGGTAAAAAATCTTCAAACTTGACAACAACAAAAATAGCAATTTTAATCCCAACTCTATTTGCAAAAGTTATATATTTATAAAATCTACTAAAGCGTATTTTCTAAAACAAACGCTTTTTTTTGATTTTTTTTTTTTTTTTAAACATCATCGCTTCTAACAAGGCTGTAAGCAACCACTAATTAAAGTTGGAAATTACTGAAAGAGAAAAGATGAAGATTGTAGAGCAAGATAACGATTGAGAGACGACTTAAAGGATTGCAAATTATATGAATCAATAAAGCAAGGTGAAGGAAGCGAATTATAAAGAACTGATGTTCGAGGAAAAAAACTAGACGAATAAGAGTTTTTGGAGCACTTAGGAACAGTCACAGAAAAAGAATGAGACTTAATTGAATGACGAGTAACACGAGAATAAATTTTAGTAGATGGCACAAGAGACACTAGCTCTTTAGAGCAGTGCCCATTATAGTATTTGTAGAAAAGAGAAAGAGAAGCAACATTACGACAATGTGATAATGGTTGGAGGTTGGCTGCAATAGCAGGTCCAACTATGTTTACAATGTGTTTTTGCGCCTTGTCTAAAAGAGAAAGGACATCATTAGAAGATCCGCCCCAGTAATGGCAACAGTATTCCATACAAGGCCGGATTTGAGATTTATAGATATAGAGAATAGAATCCGAAGTAAGAAAGTGACGAGCTCGATAAAGAGATGCAACCTTAGCAGATGCTAATTTTGCAACTGATTTGATATACGTTTTCCAAGAAAGATTGGAAGTAAGAGTTAACCTTAGAAGATGAAGAGTGGATGACTCATCGAGTACATCACTGTTCATAAATATAGAAAGATCTAAATTATTGCGATAACGATTGGCTGAAAAAAATTGAGTTTTATCTGTATTGAAGTTCACCAGCCACTAAGAGTCCCATGCTGTAGCAGTAGTGAGATCCTTTTCAAGCTCAAATGCCCCCTCCAAGCAATCAGAGGGTGTTGGTTTCTTATCTCGACAAGAGTAAATAGTAGTATCATCAGCAAACAATGCCACCTTAGATGTGAGAATATCTGGAAGATCGTTAATGTAAATTAAAAAGAATATAGGGCCAAGGATAGAACCTTGAGGAACCCCTGAAGTTACAGAGTAAGAAGAAGAGTGCTGTCCATCGAGGACAACTTTTATACTACGATTGGAAAAGAAGAATTCAATAATCTTAAAGGTGTTGCCAGATACACCATAAGAAGAAAGCTTATGGAGAAGACCAGCATGCCAAACTTTATCAAAAGCTTTTGAAATGTCATGAGCGATGGCCTTAACCTCTCCACCTTTATCTAATGCACAATAAAACCTATCAGTTATTACTGTTAGCAAATCAGCTGTAGAACGAGAAGATCGAAATCCATATTGATGGTCAGAAAGTAAGTTATTAGATTCAAGATAAGAGATTAAGTGTGTGTTAATTAAAGGTTCAAAAACCTTTTGAATCTTTAATTAACAAACACTTAATTTCTCATCTTGAATCTAATGGGACGGTAGTTAGACGAATCAGATCGCTCTCCAGAACTTTTGAAGATAGGGATAACAGATGTCGTTTTCCAGCAGGCTGGAAAACAAGACTCATATAAGTACTTGTTGAACAGTTTTGAGAGTATAGACGATAGCTCTGGAGAACACTTCTGCAAGACAATAACAGGTATGTTGTCCGGGCCACAAGCTGTAGAAGAGTCTAGGCAGGAAATCACTTTAGATACAGAAGCTGGAGTGATACGATGTCAAGCAATGGATCAACCTGTTTGTTGGCAATATCAGGAAGAACGCAACTAGTGGAATCAAGAGATGATATTGATGAAAAGTTTTTAGCAAATAATTCAGCTTTGTCTTTAGGTGAGGTGACAAAGTTTAAACTATACAAGAGAAGTGGAATTAAAGATTTGCCCTAATTATTAATATTATTAAAGATTCTCCAGAAGTCACGAGAGCCTAATTTTTGAGAGGAGATACGAGGTTTCATGGCCTTAGTACAGCGGGCTT
This sequence comes from Hydra vulgaris, assembly GCF_038396675.1. Classification (NCBI taxonomy): domain Eukaryota; kingdom Metazoa; phylum Cnidaria; class Hydrozoa; order Anthoathecata; family Hydridae; genus Hydra; species Hydra vulgaris. The sequence continues at coordinate 7,701,021 of NC_088928.1, read as the reverse complement.
TGGCGTTAGACAAAACCTTTTTACAATGGTTTCTGGCAGTAATAAACAGACGTCTGTTTTCTTGAGAATTGTTTTGCTGATAAATATGGAAGTAATGTTTTCGAGGAAAACCATGGAGGAGAGTGAGGCTTGACCTGGAATTGTCGAGAGGGAACAAAAGATTTATTGCCAGCCTGAATTTACGAAGTTATGTAAGAAGCACATTTGTCGACAGGAAGACAAAAGATTTCTACCCAAGGGCCATCACGGAGAAAATCAAGGAGAGAATCTCAGTCAGCTTTACTGTAGTTGTAAGAGGTACGATAATAGGGAGATTCAGGTGATGAAGAAGAATGAGATATTAGTTTTAGAGAGATCAAACTGTGATCCGAAGCACCTAAGGGTGAATGTGGAGAAAGTGAGCACTGACTAGGATCAGAAACAAGACATAAGTCGAGTCGAGAAGGTAAATGATTCGGATTGTTTGGAAAGCGAGTTGGAAAGTTGAATGTTTGAGTTAGGGATTGAGAAAGGCAAAAGTTGTGGGCTTTAATTCCTGCAGAATCAGTGACACTAGAGCCAAGCTATTCAGGGTGGTTAGTATTAAAGTCACCAACAACAACTATATTAGCTGATGGATAAAGAGAGAGGGCTTGGTAAATATGATCAGAAATAACATCAAAAAGAGTGTAGTCTTGAGATGAAGGAGAGCGATATAGAACAAAGAGAAAGGCAATAGAGTGAAGTGTTTCTAAACGAAAGCACATGAAAGAATTGTCTGTGGATTCAAACCTAGTTTCACGACAAATGGGTGAATTCTTACGAATGTAAATGCCCAGGCCAAGCATGTGACTATTGGAGTCTTTACGAATTAAAGGAAGATAACTATCAACACTAAGATCGCAAGATGAGACAGCCGAACTCAAATTTGTCTCACAAAGAGCAAGTAGGTCTGGTGAACTTTGCAAGAGATAAGACTCAACAAAAGAAAAGTTACTTCAAAGACCACGAATATTAGTGAACGATAGGTTTAGATAACTTGGTGATGATGATGGTTTTTTATGTTTTGTAGTTTTTGATACTTTATTCGTTTTTAAATTTGATTGAAAAACCTTAGCCCAAGCAATTGCCTCATTACTATTAATAAACACTAAGCCGTAACAAAGGGCTCCAAATGTGGCCTCCGCAATTTACACCAAAAATACAAACAAGGACACTATCCATGCGCAGCATGGCCCTGTTAATAATTTGATATTTCAGCTGTTTTTGGAATCAGCCCCTCTGAGAGCTACCACAGAGTTCGGGAAACCTGACTACCAGCCGGTCTCAGAACCATAAAACTGAGTTTTAGAGCTGTACCCTCATTAGGAGATAATAGAATGAGTTGCTTAGTCATAAAAACAAAGACACAAGCAAAACCCATGCATTGAGTCAAGAAGATCCAGCATTCAACACCCTAAACTGGAAACAGTGTATTAAAAATAAATCTGCGCCAGTCTAATAGATGATTTACCTGACTTAAGTCAAATTAAACTGTAAAATAAATTTTAAAATTAAAAAAAGAAGAATTAAATAAAATTTTAGTTTGTTGACCAACTTTTTACTGACCAAGTTTAAAAGTTTTTTTTTATAATACTTTTGGATTAAGGTGTAGTATGAGATTTTTACGCCCGCGTTTTTTTTTACTCTTCAGTGAAAATCTCATATTAAATTTTTACTTCCCAGTAGAGACCGCTATTAAATTTTTACCCCCCCCCCCCCCCACCAGTAAAAATCTCATATAAAATTTTTACTCCCAGAATGAGATTTTTACTGCTATAAAATATAAAATGTATTTTTGCAACTAAACCACGTTGTATTTTGAGAATACTTTTAAGCGATGAATTGCTGTGGTTTCATAAAAAGCAGTAAAGAAGCGAATCTTTTAATGGAATTGCAAATATATTGTTATAAATTTATGCATACTGAACTTGTTGACGTTTATAATTTTTTTTAAATGTGTATATCCGAAGACAACTATAAGTAATGGTGAATCAAGCTTTCGAAAACAAACATAGCCCATTGTGGATGAAGATAAAGAGCTGTATCATTTGGATAAATCCGGTTTTAAAGTAAGCAGTTTATATAAATAGAGCTTTTTATAATACATGATTTGGAATAAATACATATGTTTTTTATGTATCATGCTTTGCATGGTAATGAAGCAGCTTTAGCAGCCGTAGCACAGTTTTTAGAGCGTTTTACTCGTTATCCACGGGTGCCGAATTCAAAACCTTCTTGAAGTACATAAACGTTGGCGGTTAGGTTTGAAATGGAGAACCTACTCATTTAATATTAATCCCCATATGGCGGTGCTCTCTGACAAGAGCATTAGAAACCAAATAAACATCAAAAAAATAAATTTTTATGTTCATTTGGTAAAACTTAGCTATGCACTTAACTAACATAATGCATGTTCCATATGTTTCATACTGTAGCGTTGCTGGGGTTGGTGTCACCTACTGCTGTAAATTTTTGGTGTCACTTTTCTAGACTTTCACTTAAGGGCCAATGACATGGTGAATTTCTGAAAAAAGTCCTCTATATCTAGAATTAAAAAAAAAAAAAATATGTGTAGTTTTATGATATTTGCATTTTTTTCATTGTCGTGTCACCCTTCTGTTTCAGGCTGTGATTGTGTCACCTGGGGCAAATTGCACCCGGCTAGTAAAGTCACTGGTTCCATACATCTAGAAATACATGTTCTAAAGGTATGTAAACTGTATGTAAGATGTTATTTACTGTGTACATACCTTTAGAACAATTCCAACTAGACCTAAACCACGTTACTTATATTATTTTGTTAATTCTTTTATAATTTTGTAACACTAGTTTAATATTTTTTTTCTATAAATAAATTTTATTAGAAATTAATATAAAAATTTCAAAGTCAATATTATAAATGAATGCACTTTTTTATTATATTTTAGAAAAACGTTGTTTGGTGTAAAGAAAAGAAACACCATATAAATAAGTCTGTGCACGGTGGTAATGATATTTCTAAGGAGACTAATGCATTATATGGCCATATAAGCATTAAGATTTTTTTTGGTTCGAAATGGTAAACGACATTACCGTCTATGTTTCAGAATGTGATAACTGTTAAAAAGCAAACAAGAAACTTCAAGTTAAACCATTATTACAAAGCACAATAATTCTAAAAGGTAACACGAAACAGGTTGGAATTGATTTGAATCAACTCCCAGAAGTGAATGGCTATAAATATAGTACTGGTAGTACTAGTCGATTATTTCAGCAAGTGGGTAGAAACTGAACCTCTTTTTAATAAAACAGCTCAACCTGTGGCATTATTCCTGTAGTAAATATAAATTGTAAACAAATATGTAGGCATAGATATTTTGAAATAAAGATTAAGGCCATGAATTTGTCAATGAGCTGTCTAATGAACTTCACAAGAAAACTGAAACTCATTAACGCATGACGAGTGCATACTATTTACAAGCATATAGTTTAGTACTTTGAAAACATTCAATAAAATAAAT
>NC_088928.1:7675000-7692500 GCF_038396675.1 Hydra vulgaris | reverse complement strand
GCATTCTTGTGGTTTTTATGAACTTGCACAGATGTTTTGAAGGTAGAATTTTCCTTTTTTATTACTGGCAAAATAGACTGTGAAGGATCTTGAGCTGTTGGGGCATGTAATTCGAAGAGCAAAGAAAAATTCATCCAAACTTCTGACTTGCCTACACCAGTAGTTTTTGCTTTCAAAAGAACAGAACTGCTGGAAATTTGTTCATTTAAAATTGCATTAAGTTCAATGACTTCATCTGAAGTCTCATAGATATCTTTTATAACATGCGCCATTTTGTATTTTTGTGTAATAAGTTCTCAAAAATGTGTAACTAATATTCACCAATATCCTGTAGTCCAAGGAGAATGAGACTTTTAAAAGTCTTGAAATAATTTAAAGCTGTGGTGAATAATCGAAAATAAAACCACAAACAAAAAATAATTCCCATGAAAAAAAGCGATATCAACTATAAACTATAAACTAAAATATACAGTAACCATAACTTAGAATCTCCAGAAAAAATGAATATTTCCACTATAACAATTTACCCCAGAAACGTCAATACACAATAATCAAAACAATGTACAGAACACTTAAAGGACACTTACTGTACACAGAACTGGACACTGAATCATATTCCCCTCTGAAATTCACTTCTCAATACTGGACATCTGTCCGAATATGGTAATTTACCTTGCACTCTCTAGCACTTATGTAAAATATCTCTTCTCTTCCCTCAGAACTACAACAGCCTGATGTGTTCCAAATAAGTGGTGGAACTTTAATAGATTCCACTGTGAAACAATAGCAAAAGTCTTGAAATAATTTAAAGCTGTGGTGTATAATTTGGATTAAAATGGAATAAATTCAAGGGAGATAATAATGCTGAACAAGTCGTACAACTGAACAGTCGAACACTTTCGGAAAAGTCAATCAATTTTAATCGATTTGGCCCGGAAATGCTGGCCATAAAAAAGTCAGACAATGGCGGACATCGGACAAAACATTCTTCAATCAGAACCAAACATTTCGATCACGGACACTGTTGAAAATTTTTCAACTCAAACCGATCAATCATCTTGTAAAATTTTTTTGACTCGGTCGCACATCGGACACAATTTAGCCCATGTCCGACCATCTCTACACATTAAGTAGGAATCAAACCCGCAACCCTGTGAGCCACGCCTAAACTTAGAGACCTATTACATCCGCAGGAGTGTAATCCTACCATATCAACGAGGAGAAAAATTAAAGTATTTAAGCTTTTTTTTTTGTGAACAAATAAGGTTTTTATTTTGAAAACATATTTATGAGCGTACAAATAAATGTGAGCAACGATGTAATGAGAACGTACAATTGTACGAGCATAAAAATAATGACCTAATAAAAATAAAACATTAAAACTTACAAAAAAAGTCTCCCTGAGAAGGACTTGAACCCTCAACACTATCACCCGCATCTCAATAGAAGAGCGTTATTACATACACAGCACTGCGCGAATAAATTGATGACGTAACAAATAAAAATAAAATTTCTTAACAAGTTCCTTGATGAAAAGTTCTGGTTAAAAGTGAAAGAAAAGATTATAAAAAAACATGGTATTGAAAGTTTTATAATTGGAATTTGTGCTGACACTATAGTTACATGCTATAGTGTCAGGACAAATTCCAATTATAAAACTTTGGTTGTAATAAGGGTTACATTTTAGAGGAACTTTTAGATCGACCTCTGTTAAGACTTATTTGCAGAAAACATTCTCAAGAACGACACATTTACATGCAATAAATGCAATCACTAAAACAGAAAGCAAAGACTCTCAAAATCTATATAAACAAGATTTAAAGCTGCTTGGCAAACACATTGTGAAAATGTCAAAAAAAAATATGGATCAGTTATCAAAGTTTTTGTGGTGCGAAGTTAGTAGAACTCCTTTAAAAGATATGGTTAAAATTTTTTTTTTGCAAGTAAGCTTTGGAAATTCAATAGTTCCCCATAAATGAAAAGTAATTTTTACTTTCCTCATTGAAAAAATAAGTAAAAATTGTAAGCTTATGAAAACTTTATAAATTAATACTTAAAAAAAGTGAAAATATTTTTGATAAATAATATTAAGAAGAAAAATGAAATTAAAATAATTCCAACTACTGACAATATCAACTGAAAGAGCCTCAAAAACAAAATGAAAAACACTTTCGTTTAGTAACAAAAACTTTTGCTTAGTAACAAAACAATAGAGAAAAAAAAGTCCAAAAAATGATTGAAAAATATTGCTATACAATATAAATTACTAGAAGTTTAAAAACCTTAATTTTGTCAGCTATTCCTTTGTCACTTATGGCTTCAACAAATGTTTCAAAATTATAAAGCAGTCCAGGTATTAGAATTGGAACCTAAAATAAAAACAGTAAAATTAAAACTTATACATAACATACATAAAAATAAAATACATAAAAAAAAGTAAAAAAAAAAGTCTATAAAAAATATGTAGTCACCTCAATTAAACCTTATACATAACATACATAAAAATAAAGTACATAAAAAAAAGTAAAAAAAAAGTCTATAAAAAATATCTAGTCACCTCAATAAGTGGATCGGCTATATTATAAATTTTAAGATCTGTTAAAAACGAGATGAATAAATCTCTTGGGACGATAGAAGTTGATGTATTTTGTAAAGACATCAGTAGCTTGAAGCCTGGTCCAAAGCCTTGAACCTGAAGGCAAAAACTTTAGTTATAAACATAAATATTAAAAAAGAGAGCATAAAAATAATTAAAGACCTAGAATCTTTATTTTTCTTCAAACACCTGTTCAAAGCATCTATTTACTTTATTAATATAAAATTGTTTAGCCAACAGTTATGTAACTTTAAACTAGTAAAAGCACAAATGTATTAAATTACGCTGTGTTTAGCAAGCCCTCCAGCATATAAATTATTAAAAAATGTGCATCATGTTGATGGCAAACATCGCCAATAGAATACATTGCTTTTAAAGAATATATGAGGCAAATCACAGCATATGTGATGTACAAAACCTTTGAAGTAAACTGATAGCTAGATGCCAAATTATGCTCAGGCACAAATATTTACACACTCAAACCAGCATTGATACCAAAGTAAAAGAAAATATTTTTTTAACATGTTTTCCTAATAATTTTGTTTAAACAAAAAGATGCGGTTTTACTGATAAAAAAAGTATAAAAATCATACTTTTAAGTCATTAAACTCGTTTTTTTAGCTATTAAGTTTTTTTAAGTGTTAAAAAATACTTAATAGCTATTCTAATAGTTTAAAAACTATTTTTTGTTGGTTATTTAACTAATTATGTTTTTTGGGAAGGGTATAAAATAAGAGAAGGCCAATGCGCAGAGAAATAGATTGAGCGCAGTAATTGAACTTGGAACTTCTCGCTTACAAGGTGATGGCTCTACCACTACACCACTACCGAATGTAAACTTGAAGTTAACACATCCAATATCTAAAATATTTAAGTAGAAATACCTTCAATCTAAAAGAAATAGCTATGTTTTGAGCAAAGAAATGAAATCAATAATAAATTATTTATTGCATCATAATTGAAACTTTATATTTCAGCAATTATTTCATCCCTAAAAACTCTGGTTAAATGACTCAAAAAAGTTATATAAATTTATATAACTAAAAAAAATTCAATACAAAAAAAAAAAAAAAATTGGAATCTGGAGCTCTAAGACACTGTTTTTTGATCCTGGAGTCAGAGTCCCTAGAAAACTACAGGAGATTGCATTTCTGGTTTCCAGCATAAGATCCAGAAAGTTTTTAGCAAATTTCAGGAGCAGTTAAAATTATCTTTGTGATTCCAGTATTGCTCTAGGACTCCTAGAACAATGAAAATTCTGATTAAGCGAGTTTCATGCTATCTTTGCAATGACTGCATTTTGAGAAACATTAATTTTTGAAACAATTTTCAGTGTTAAATAAGTTTCCTTGCGTAATGCAACAATAACAATTTGTTTTTCTACACTCAGTTCTACTTTTTTAACCATTTTTCTTCAAATAAAACATAAAATATATACTTTTCTACAAATTTCAATACTACGACAAAATTCTTTAAATTATTTCAACGTGTATAACAATTATTCCATAAACGTTACAATATTGACATAAACAATCTTTCGATTACCTAACAATATAAAAATACTATAAAACACAACAGGGAAAAAAAATTAATTAAGGTGTGTATATCTCAATGTAAAAGATGTGTAAATCTCTTTATACAAATAGGTGTAAATCACTTTATAATTAAAATAAACAATAATGAAAATAAATAAATGCATAGTCAAATAAGACGTGCATGCTTTGAAAAGTTTTTCTAAAGTATGTCATATTGGTCTTAAAAGAAGCAAAACTGTATAAAAATTTTAAAAATGAAAAAAAAAAAAAAATTTTATTTTAAATTTTACAGCAAATAAAATGACATTTTAAAAATAAAAATGAAAAAAGTGAAATTTTACAAAATTTTTTAAATAATGCAGTAAAATTCTGGTAAGTCAAACACTAGTTAAATAACGTAGTAAAATACTGGTAAGTCAAACACCAGTTAACTCAAACTTTTATTATCATGAACTGTTTCATTTGGTCCCTAGAAATAGTCTAATTGATTACTGTTAAGGACTGTGCAACAAATTCCAATCAAAATAAAATATTCCACAATCAACATTTTGCTATACATTAAAAATTTTTTGATAACAAAATCATTTTTAAGTATTATCAAAGTTAGGATAGCCAAAACCAACAACTTCTTGCCTAAATAATGTCATTATGAAATTTTCAAAAGCAGATCTTCACAAGAAAGACAAAAAAATTCTTAAAGGATTTACATAATCACATCAAATTTTTTCAACTTATGCAAAAGTATAAGATTTAGCAGGGATTGACAGGTGAGGCTAGAAAAAAATTAATGAAATAAATTCAAAAATATCGTGCTTGCTGCAATTTATAAGTTTATGTTATACTTGTATAAATCCCATCGGGTTAAACTCCAAAATTATATAACCTACACAAGTATAGTTGCAATCAATGTAGTGTGAACATTAAATTAGATCACCTAAAGAAATGACGCAAAACAGCTTAAACTAATGGTGCAAATACATTTTTTGTAGGATAACTTTTTGTAAAGCATTGCCATGAAAAACTTTATTTCTAAAATAAATGCAAGTGTTTCAATTAAGGCACTGTCCCAATTTTCAGCTCCCCTATTTATGTCACAGTATTTGCCAAAAGAGAAGATGATGACCAGATGGATGTGTAAAGTGACTCAAACAAAACAAGAAGCCATGATCTTAGACTCAAATTAAGAATAGTGAGTTTATTGGACTGCATTACAAACTCCAGTTTGAGAAAGTAAATCATGAGATTTTATATTAGAGAAGTGGTAGGCTGAATCAATGATGATCAGGATGATCATGATGTTATTTGTTAAAATACAGTCTCAAACCTAAACTTGCCTATACTTTGTCAAATTTAAAGCCAGGTCGCTTACTAGTTCAAGGTATTATAGAAAAAAAAAATATGTAAAGAAATAACTAAAGACACAATGCTACCACATGCCACAAAGAAAAATATTTTTTCAACCTCTGGACCTTAACTCAATTGAAAATCATTAACAGCATTTTAATGAAAATTTTTTAGAATTCCATCATGTTGTACAAAGAACAATCAACTTCCTGAGTATAATTCTAAGTTCTTGGTACAAATCTTGTTGCTTGGTTTTACAAAGAACGTGTGTGTGTGTGTGTGTGTGTGTGTGTGTGTGTGTGTGTGTGTGTGTGTGTGTGTGTGTGTGTGTGTGTGTGTGATACATAAATATATATACAGTTTGTGCAATTCATTTATACTTGTCTTAACTTAGAGATCAATGTCAATTTTAACCTACATTAATTACAGCTAATACATTAGTGTTTATGTTAATCCCCATTATACTGCTTTGATCCATATTATACTTCAGTATCTCCTCTATCTTTCATATCATTACAAATAGATATTTTAGTAACTATAAATCTTAAAGCTTTGCTATTGTGCTAATGCTACTTGAGTACTTCAATTTTTTATAATTATTGTTTGTTATTTTTAGATATTTATTATTTACTTGTTCTATTTTTTTTTTTTAATTTTTATAAGTTTAACTTCAAAATTAATTAAATATTATTTTAACTTCAAAATTAGATTATTATTAATTATCAGAAAATAATTATTACAAAACAAAACTCTTTTGGGTAAGAGCGATGGCTTGTGGCCTACGGTGACTAATGTGTGCATTCGATCAATTGAAATCCATTCTGTAGGTCTTACGTCTGGCTCTGATGTGCTAGCCCATAAGCGCAAGCGCACTTGATTTGAAAGTGAACGAAAACATAACAAGACCATACGAGACGACCAAACGGTACATACTAATGCACTACACCATCACACCTATAGACATCAACAGTCTCTAAAATCAGTATATCAAATATTTGTTCTTTGTTGCATATGTTCTACACACAGAGTGACTAGAGTGTTAGTTTTTCCCCCCATCCCCCTATCATTAATTCTTCGTTTTTCTACTTCACAAAAGTCTTGCCACACATTTTATATTTTCTTAAGATTTTTATTTTTTATTCAATGACACCATCTACAATCTTTATTTATTTTCACATCTGCCAGGTTTATGTAACTGAACGGCTCCGTTGGTCACTTTTTGCGACCATTGTGTTGCATAAACAAACAAAGTTAGATTATTTTTTTTTATCAGAAACTAATTGTTACAAATAAAAGTTTAAATTTTTTATAACTCTTAAGGAAAAAAGTAATAAAAGACAAACCTGAACAGAAAACTTTATTGGGGTAGTCTTTGAAAAAGATAAAGGATTTAACTTTGTTTCTAACGTTTTAACATAATGACGAGCTGTAGACAGTTTTAATTTAAATAATTCTGTTTGAAACGTTTGATGCATGCCTATAAATATACAACACATACAATAAATATTCAATGCACACTATAAATATAATTTATAAAAATTTACAACACATACTATAAATATACAACACGTAAAAAAATATACAAAACATACTATAATTCATTATTTTTGTTGATTAATAGTTTCTATTAGGGTTAAAGCACTTATCTATGATATTGACGGGAACCCCCTAATGAATTGTTAACAAAAGAATGTAATTGGATTTTAAAAACTAGACTATAAAATATATTTTCAGAGGCTACTACCTTGATTATTAAAAGTCCCTAACAAGTAATAATTGTAAATATTAAAGTAATATAACAAATGTTTTTTAAAAATAAACCAACCTGGATCTCAAAAAATCTCTGGAGCAAAATTAAACAAGGATTTCAAAAACAACATTTATTTTAAAGTCAAGACATTTCAATTTTATCTCATAAGTGACATTTTAGTTCTGAGAGAATACTAGAAAGGACATCGAAGACCACCAATATAAAACTAATTACTCCCTGTTACTAACTACTTACTTGCAAATTTCTGAAAGATGAAAATAACTAAAACATCAACAAAAACACAATTGATAACACATCTACTAAATTCATATGCTTCTAAATTACTTTACCATAGTTTGGGTTGAGGTATAGATGTTACTCTTTCTTTGTTCCCAATTTTCTTAACTCTTTTCTAAAGTTTAGTTTCCATTAGGGCTGATCAAATAATTGAAAAATTAAATTATTTAAATATCAAATAACTTATAATTCCATTTTGGTGTTATATTTTTTAAAGATAGAATAAAACAATTTGGCTCAGCCAAAGAAATGAAAAGTATTCATTTCTAGTTAAACATCGCCCTAAAAAATGCAATGCATTATTTTATCTCTTAATGATGTTCTAAGTTTGTTAATGAATAAGCCAGTTGCGCTGAAGCATCTTTCTGCTTCCACAGATGAAAGTGACATGAAAAAATTTAAATATTTATTTTTTCTTATTTTAACAATTTTTTTATAATTAGTTGTTTGATTACTGTCTCTTAAAAAAATCAATTTTTTTAATTATATGTCCATCTAAAAACAAGTGTCTCAGGCTTGTTCAGGAAGCGGAAGCGATTGCTCTTGATTACTGACCATGGAAATAATATTTATTAGCAAAAAAATGGCCAGAATTTTTAGTCGTTTTGAGAACATTTCAAAAAACAAAACAAAAAAAGCACAATAAAGATTAATTGGACCATGAGAGACAATTACAAAAAAAAACAACTAGAAAAAGAAATTAATTTTTAATGCAAAAAAACTTAAAGTAAAATAAATCATGTTTAGAAGAAATATATTCGAAATATTGCTCTTTTATAATTTTTTTATAAAATTAAGCGACATTTCTTATATAAAGTAACATCTTACGATTGCTTAATAAGGAAACAAATGTTCATTTATCAAAGAGTATATCCAGTGCTGGATTAAGGAGGGTTAGGGTTAGAGAGGGCTATAGCCCTGGGCCCTGCAATGTTAGGGGCCCCGAAATAATCAAGAAGACCTTTTTTCTAGTCATTTTTATGCTGTTGCACATAAAAAAAAAAGGCCCCAAATAAAAATAGCCCCAGCCCTGAAAAGTCTGACATGATTCTAATAAAACTAACGCTAGTTTTAGTTTTATTTAATTATTTTATAAAAAGTTAATTTTTTTAATAACTATTTTATTTTTTCTTTGCGTAGTTTGAAAAGTTTAACAAATTTAAATAATTATTTTTAGTAAGATGAACAAATGAAATGATTAAATCATTGAGTTACAGTAGAAGTTAAATTAATAAGATAGAAATCAACCAAAAAGATTAAAAATACTTTATGAAGAGGAAGCGGAACTGCTTCACAATACTGCTGATGTTTAGAGAGTGGGTTTTTTAATTTTAATTAGTATTTAAAACAGAAAAAAGTAAATTTAAATTTAAGTAAAACGAGTTTGTAAGAATGGGGGGTGGGGGAGGAGGAAGAGGGTCTGAATTTACACTGAAAGTTTCAATATTTGTCAGTTACTAGTATGTTTTCTAATTCTTAAGGCCAATTTTCACTTAAATTTAGTTTTTAGTTTTGAGAAATAATTTTTTTATTGATTAAAATTAAAAAGTAAAAATTAATAAACGGGGCTGAGGAGGGGGGTGGCGGCTTAATGAGCTTATGGTGGATGGGAAAATTTTCTCCAACCACTTTTATAAAGTACTCGAGAGTACATATATATATATATATTTGTGTTCTGTCGTGACCTCAGGCGTGCGGTGCTTGTTCATTTGCGAGTTACTTTGCATGCATGTTTGTATTTAGTAACCAGGAACTTCTTGTGTGTTTATTTCATAATTAGTTTTATTAACTTTGACGATTATTAATAATTTCATTGAAAACGCTATTATTGTTGAGTCTTTTTGTTTACAAAATAAATTGCAAAGATTACATTAGAATAAAAAACAGATACAAAAAATTATATTTACATAAAAAATCATACTTTTTAAATAAAAAATAAGAATATACTAATAAAATCTATAATATATAATAATCTTTCAAAATTTTGACAATTTAAAACATTTATTTTTGTAAACAAATAATAATAGTTTAAAAGTTTTACGGCTTTGCAGACGTGGCTCCAAGAATGAGCCACAAAATAGTTCATTTGATAATATATTCTTATAACCATTTATGCTAGAAACCTCAACACAACATATCTCGAATAATACAATTTTTAGAAGATTTGAACAGAATACTCTAGAACTTTATTTTGCTTAGTTAGCGTATTTTTTGAACTAATAGAATTAGTTTATTCATAGATTTGACGGATTTTTTAGAGTTCGCAAATATTCTTTTTATTCTATCGCACCAAGATGTTTTAGAGAACATTCAAGTTTATGTATGTTTCAATGTATGTCTGTAAAGCAAAAATTTTTTCTTTTACTTTTGATCAGTATTTGAGAGCAATCCCGCTTCCCAACCAAGGCTGGTGTCTATTTTTTGAATTTGTCAAAAATCATCAATGAAGTTAAGCTTTATAATTTTTGCAGTTTTCCAAAAGCATAACTTTTATTCCATGAATATTACTTAAAGTTATTTAGTTTTGCGCTGCCCAATCATTTTTAATACCAATACTTTTCTGTAACCTAAAAATTGAAATAAGATCTACTGTAAAAAGTCTGGCAAGACCAACCTCGGATGAATCAATTTTGGTTCTAAAACATAATTAACATTTGACTACTTTTAACTGATTCTTCTTAAACTGATTCTTCTTAAACTTAAAAATTTTTTTAGTTTCAACATCAACTTTTTCAAGATTAAAAATCATTTAACTTGTGGCTGCTTGACATGTTGATGAGCAATACTTGCACTTGACAACCAATGATGTGCAACACTTGTACTTGGCAATCAAACCATTTAAATGAATAAAAACATAAATTCAGAATATTTTCAGTTGGTATAACACACTGATTTTCCATTTTAAAAAAAGTTTTAATGTAAATATATTTTTATGTTTACTTTTTATAATAAAAAATTTGCCACTCAGTAAACACAAGTCAAAGATGAGTTGGATGTGTTGGCTGCACATTGGTTGTGTTGACTGTATATTGGTTGTGTTGGCTGTACAAGCAAGAAATAAAATATTAACATAAACTAGTTAACTTGGTTAAGGTAAAAATTGACGATGCAAGCATGCAAAAATTTTTTAAAAATGCTTTAGTGTGCAAAAACCATCTGAATTATTTTACCAACAAAATGTTCAATTTTTTTATTATTATAACTATTTGTTTGATAACAACCCTAGTTTAAAAGATACATCCCTAGATAACAACCCTAGTTTAAAAGATACATCCCTAGATAACAACCCTAGTTTAAAAGATACATCCCTAGATAACAACCCTAGTTTAAAAGATACATCAATTTTATCCAACTTTTTCTGTAAACAATTTACCGCAAATAATCAAATAGTCTTGCAAATAATCTTTCCATATCAATTGATGAAATACTTTTTTAAAATTATAGTCATACAAAAAAAAATCATTTCACAAATTGAGTATTTTTAACCACCCCAAACTACATAGTGCAACCTAACCTATAAGCTATTACACCCTTCCAGTAGTATACCATCCCAGCTAGTACACGATGGTGTACTAGTCACAAATAGTTGTATTACATGTGTACCAGTCACTAATAGTTGTATTACATTTAAATGCATTGAAACTAAGCATAATTTTTGATCTGTAAAAATTTTTTTTACCTATAGGATCCTCTCGTTCTCTCAATGCCTGGTCTAAAAATAATTTTGTTTTTCGCGGTACATTCAGTGTAGTTAAGACAGGATTACGCTTTTCTAAAAAAAATATCCAAGATTAAATACATTAAGTGATGATAAAAAAAACTCCATAAACCTATTATTTGATTAAATATATGAATAATATTACCATTTGACAAATTTGTATTTTCTAAACTTGATGTTCGTTTTAATATTTTTATAACCAGTCCACCACCTTAATAATAAACAATTATATAAAAATAATATTAAAATTTATAAATTTACAATAAATTTTCAATTAATTTCAATCATAATTATTTTTAAAAATATTTTATAACTAAAATACTAAATTATCAGAAATAAATAAACAATTAAATAAATAATCAGAATTAAAACAGAATAAAACTTTTAGCTAAAAGTTGAACAACCAACAAATCATTGTTAAAATTTAAAGGTAAAAGAATAAAAAAATCTCTTTTTTTTTTTTGCTCTTGTTATTTTTCACTATTGGTTACAAAATTTCTGACTTGGATATCAAATCTAAAACACCTTATCATTTATTCATTATTCATAAAAAACCTTATCATTTTATATTCATAAAAAACCTTTATCATTTATCAAACACTGAAAAACCTTAACATTTATTCATTATTCATCAATTAGGCTGGCGTAGATGTATTTTTAATACATTGTTTCCAGTTTAGGATGTTGAATGCTGGATCTTCTTGACTCAATGCATGGGTTTTGCACGTGTCTCTGTTTTTATGACTAGGCAACTCATTCTATTACCTCCAAATGAGGGTACAGCTCTAAAACTCAGTTTTATGGTTTTGAGGCCGGCTGGTAGTCAGGTTTCCCGAGGCTGATTCCATCAACAGCTGAAAAATATCAAAGTATTAATAGTGCCTTGTTGCGCATGGATGGTGTCCTCGTTTGTACTTTTGGTGTGCATTGTGGAGGCCACATTTGGAGCCCTTTGTTACGGCTTAGGGTTTATTAGTAGTAGTGAGGCAATTGCTTGGGCTATTAAACAGTGTTCCGCGTACTATCTATGCTTTGAGTCAAGTTCTTCAATCTAATTTAGATTGAAGAACTTGACTCAAAGCATAGATAGTACTTAATGAATAAAGTATCAAAAACTATAAAACATAAAAAACCATCATCATCACCAAGTTATCTAAACCTATCGTTCACTAATATTCGTGGTCTTCGAAGTAACTTTTCTTCTGTTGAGTCTTATCTCTTGCAAAGTTCACCAGACCTACTTGCTCTTTGTGAGACTAATTTGAGTTCGGCTGTCTCATCTTGGGATCTTAGTGTTGATGGTTATCTTCCTTTAATTCGTAAAGATTCCAATAGCCACATGCTTGGCCTGGGCATTTACATTTGTAAGAATTCACCCAGTTGTCGTTAAACTAGGTTTGAATCCACAGACTATTCTTTTATGTGCTTTCGTTTAGCACCACTTCACTCTATCGTCTTTCTCTTTGTTCTATATCGCTCTCCTTCATCTCAAGACTGCACTCTTTTTGATGTTATTTCTGATCATATTGACCAAGCCCTCTCTCTTTATCCATCAGCTAATATAGTTGTTGTTGGTGACTTTAATGCTCACCACTCTAAATGGCTTGGCTCTGGTGTCACTGATTCTGCAGGGTTTAAAGCCCACAATTTTTGCCTTTCTCAATTCCTAACTCAAACAGTCAACTTTCCAACTCGCTTTCCAGACAACCCAAATCATTTACCTTCTCTACTTGACTTATGTCTTGTTTCTGATCCTAGTCAGTGCTCAGTTTCTCCACATTCACCCTTAGGTGCTTCTGATCACAGTTTGCTCTCTCTAAAACTAATATCTCATTCTTCTTCATCACCTGAATCCCCCTATTATTGTACCTCTTACAACTACAGTAAAGCTGACTGGGATTCTCTCCTTGATTTTCTCCGTGATGGCCCTTGGGTAGAAATCTTTTGTCTTCCTGTCGACAAATGTGCTTCTTACATAACTTCGTGGATTCAGGCTGGCATGGAATCTTTTGTTCCCTCTCGACAATTCCAGGTCAAGCCTCACTCTCCTCCATGGTTTTCCTCGAAAACATTACTTCCATATTTATCAGCAAAACAATTCTCCAGAAAACAGACGTCTGTTTATTACTGCCAGAAACCATTGTAAAAATGTTTTGTCTAACGCCAAAGCCCGCTGTACTAAGGCCATGAAACCTCGTATCTCCTCTCAAAAATTAGGCTCTCGTGACTTCTGGAGAATCTTTAATCGTATTAATAATAAGGGCAAATCTTTAATTCCACCTCTCTAGTATGGTTTAAACTTTGTCACCTCACCTAAAGACAAAGCTGAATTATTTGCTAAAAACTTTTCATCAATATCATCTCTTGATTCCACTAGTTGCGTTCTACCTGATATTGCCAACAAACAGGTTGATCCATTGCTTGACATCGTATCACTCCAGCTTCTGTATCTAAAGTGATTTCCTGCCTAGACTCTTCTACAGCTTGTGGCCCGGACAACATACCTGTTATTGTCTTGCAGAAGTGTTCTCCAGAGCTATCGTCTATACTCTCAAAACTGTTCAACAAGTACTTATATGAGTCTTGTTTTCCAGCCTGCTGGAAAACGACATCTGTTATCCCTATCTTCAAAAGTTCTGGAGAGCGATCTGATTCGTCTAACTACCGTCCCATTAGATTCAAGATGAGAAATTAAGTGTTTGTTAATTAAAGATTCAAAAGGTTTTTGAACCTTTAATTAACAAACACTTAATCTCTTATCTTGAATCTAATAACTTACTTTCTGACCATCAATATGGATTTCGATCTTCTCGTTCTACAGCTGATTTGCTAACAGTAATAACTGATAGGTTTTATTGTGCATTAGATAAAGGTGGAGAGGTTAAGGCCATCGCTCATGACATTTCAAAAGCTTTTGATAAAGTTTGGCATGCTGGTCTTCTCCATAAGCTTTCTTCTTATGGTGTATCTGGCAACACCTTTAAGATTATTGAATTCTTCTTTTCCAATCGTAGTATAAAAGTTGTCCTCGATGGACAGCACTCTTCTTCTTATTCTGTAACTTCAGGGGTTCCTCAAGGTTCTATCCTTGGCCCTATATTCTTTTTAATTTACATTAACGATCTTCCAGATATTCTCATATCTAAGGTGGCATTGTTTGCTGATGATACTACCATTTATTCTTGTCGTGATAATAAACCAAGACCCTCTGATTGCTTGGAGGGGGCATTTGAGTTTGAAAAGGATCTCACTTCTGCTACAGCATGGGGCACACAGTGGCTGGTGAACTTTAATACAGATAAAACTCAATTTTTTTCAGCCAATCGTTATCGCAATAATTTAGATCTTTTTATATTTATGAACAGTGATGTACTCGATGAGTCATCCACTCTTCATCTTCTAAGGTTAACTCTTACTTCCAATCTTTCTTGGAAAACATATATCAAATCAGTTGCAAAATTAGCATCTGCTAAGGTTGCATCTCTTCATCGAGCTCGTCACTTTCTTACTTCGGATTCTATTCTCTATATCTATAAATCTCAAATCCGGCCTTGTTTGGAATACTGTTGCCATATCTGAGGCGAATCTTCTAATGATGCCCTTTTCTCTTTTAGACAAGGTGCAAAAACACATTTTAAACATAGCTGGACCTGCTCTTGCAGTCAACCTCCAATCATTATCAAATCGTCGTAATGTTGCTTCTCTTTCTCTTTTCTACAAATACTATAATGGGCACTGCTCTAAAGAGCTAGCGTCTCTTGTGCCATCTACTAAAATTTATTCTCGTGTTACTCATCATTCAATTAAGTCTCATTCTTTTTCTGTGACTGTTCCTAAGTGCTCCAAAAACTCTTATTCGTCTAGTTTTTTTCCTCGAACATCAGTTCTTTGGAATTCGCTTCCTTCATCTTGCTTTCCTGATTCATATAATTTGCAATCCTTTAAGTCGTCTCTCAATCGTTATCTTGCTCTACAATCTTTATATTTTTCTTTTCAGTAACTTCCAACTTTAATTTGTGGCTGCTTACAGCCTTGTTGGAAGTAAAGACGTTTAAAGAAAAAAAAAAAAAAATTTGATTTGAGAATCTTTTACTGGTTTTTCGAAAAAAGAATATTTAATACCATGATATATGCTTGCTTGCAATACAATAGTGTAATAGTTCTTGCCTACAGAACATAAGCTGTAGAGTAGGATGAAGTAAATTCAAAAATTTTTTAAATTAAATTAGCATGAAGTTCGAATGGATGTCTAATAGTAAAAAAAAAACCTCACTTTTTTTTTCTCAAACAGATGAGTTCTTCAGGTTCTTCTGGATTCAAAACTGACAATTTTGCCCAAAACAGACTTAAAAAGTCATTTGTATTGTGAAAACATGCTTGCGCATCTGCGTTTTTATTTATCTATTATTGACATGAGTATTTAAACAGATTTTTAAATATTAATATCAGAAAAAGATGCCTTAAACTTGTAAGGAACCATTTTGCAAAGTGTTTGGCTTAGACAAGGAATTCAATAATTAAAATGTTCTTCCTACACAAGCAGATCTTATGAAGCATTATCTATCTTGCAGACTGGTATTAAAAGAGAATGCTAATGGAAAGGATCCTTTTGTTGTAATGCGAGATTTAAAAGGTATATGGCAAGAAGCATCTATTCCAATAATTTCCGATCAACAAATTTTGAGCTTGATAACAAACATAAACAAAGAGTATAAGTCTATTTTAAAAAATATTCATAAGTTACAAGACAAGGAGACGGTGTTTAGAAACATATGCGAAATAACTCTGTTTGATATATGTACCTGCAAGTGCAAAAACTTTATTGACTGTAACTGCATAGTTAAAGTTCCTATTAGATATTTTATTGTCGATAAATGAACAGTACGGCAAAAATGGTAATTGTAATGGTAATATTGATAAAAAAGTTACCCAACTTCTTCATAAAAATATGAAAAGAAAAGCAATACAATCATCACAACTGGAAAAAAATTTTTATGCAGACAATATAGCTGGAAAAAGTAAAAAAATATTTCAATCTACATGTAAAATAGAAATTGGAGAAGAAACATCTTTTGTTAACTCAGGTAATATATCTGAAGAATTGTTTGGTATTAAAACTTCTGATGCCAACACATCCTCAGAATCTTACTATACTTGTCCTTCTGGAAAAAGATTGAAATTGTGTAATCTAGCTTTAGCATGTGATCAAATTAGTGCTTTAGATCGATCTGCTTCATTATTAGTTAATGCTATTCTAAAAGATTTTCAAATCGTAACAAAAAAAAACTCATCAAAAATAATTGATCAAAGTATAATAAGAATAAAAAAATTCAAAACTTTAAAGTTGTGCATGAAAGAATTATATTGAAGTTCAAGGACTATTTTTTTTTGATGGAAAGAAGGACGTAACGTAACACAGGATAAAAAAGGGGCAAATTATTACAGAAAATATGTCACAGAGGAACATATTGTTCTAGTTTCCAAACCTGGATCAAAATATCTGTGTCATTTAATGCCATCATCAGAAACAGCACTAGGTATTGCATCAAGCATTAGTAGATTATATGCTTACTACACACTAATGACTTCTCCGCCACCTAATGGAACACTTAGTTGGGAAAACAAACAATCCTACAAGATTCAAAGGTGCTATTGGAAAAGTGTTAGAAAATCGTGAGAAACTTTCAGTTGTTTCTTTGTAATGAAATTTCAAGAGGCAACATATCAATGTTTTGCGACAATGCAACGTCGCAGTGACATTGCAACAATGCAATGTCACTGCGAGATCCTGGAAATATCTCACATTCACATTGGGTAACAACACCGAATTTTACGGTTATATGTACGGTTATTCCACAATAGATCCATCAATAGATCTGAAAATTTTAACTATGTGATTAAAGTATACTCTACTAGTTGGTTTGAGATAAAAATGAAACCTGTTTTTATGGATCCAATCATCTTATCTGATGAACTTAAGAGTATTGTTGATCCAGTATTACAAAGAAATGCCTATTTCTGCCACCCAGAAAATATCTTGTTGGCTATGCTAGTGCATGCAAAAATGCACATTACAGATTTAGGTTTAAGGCGAATTATCAAATGTAGAGAATCATATGATGAGAGAACTATTCGACCATTTAAAAAATCTAAATTTTAATACCAAAGATTACATAAATATGATTGGTTGGAAATATGTTAATGCTACTTCAAAAAGACACATCTCGATTGACAATTTAAAAAAATGATTTCCTATATTT
>NC_088928.1:7662500-7670000 GCF_038396675.1 Hydra vulgaris | reverse complement strand
AGTAAACTTTTAGAAATTGAGATATTAGAAATTGGTTTTTTCTTCAAAAACTAACAATAGTAACTAGACTGATTGTGGTTAGAGGGGCTCAGAGAGTTTTTTAAAACTGAAACTGCAGATACCATTTTCAAGCAGGCAGGAAAATAAGATTTAGTAAAGAAATAGTTAAATAACTCCAGGAATAATCAAAAGTGTTCTCCATAACTCTATTACGAAGAACACTTTTGTAAGACTGTGACAGAATTGTTGTCCAGATAACAAATTGTAGAGACGTATAAGAGAAAAATAACTTTGGTAAATAAGTATTAAGTATCAGTATTAAGCTAGTATAAGTAGTGCAATGGTGTAAAAGAAAACAATCAGGGAGTTAAAGTTATTTATAAACAATAATGAAACAATAAAACAGACAGTATGATATGCTTTTTATGATATGCATAGAAATCGGATTACAAACATTCAAAACTACAGCAGCTACCTTATTAGAGAAACAAGTAACTGTGTTATCCATACAAGCCAATGCAATATTTTTACCAACTCTTTCCAATCCTACAATAGGTGACTGCATTTCAATACACAGCTTGGCTTCACTCTGACCTCTATAAACAAAAAGATAAAATCAAATTTTATAAAAAATTAAAAAGAACTAAATTTATATATGTAAGGAAACAAAAAATTAAAAAAATAATAAAAGCAAACAACGCATGTGAAATTAACACTGAAAAATGTGTCACAAACATTAAAAAAAACAACTGTAAAAAAAACTTTCATGTCTTATTTAAATGAAAAAATACTAAATATATACTTTTTGAGACTATATACTTTAGCATTACGACAAGCTATAAGAATGCGGTAATCGACATCGAACAATCCAGTAACTGCAAGAAATACTGGAACACTTGAAACAGTCATCTAAAAACATTTTCAAATAAAACTTATAAAACAATAAAATACCAGATTGATAGTTTTAATAAAACGGATCTTTTTAAAATTTAGTTTTCTTTATATATACTTTTTATTTGCATCTCTCTTTATTTAAATTTGGCAAGAAAATGAGACAGTAAATAAATGCTCAGAGGAGCACATTCGTCAAAATGAGACCTTTTGGAGAAAAAACAATGTTACAAAATATTGCCTATGACAGTATACACACACACACACACACACACAAATCTTTTTATGTCTGTATTTATTTATTTATATATATATATATATATATATATATATATATATATATATATATATATATATGTATATATATATATATACATATATATATATATATACATATATATATATATATATATATATATATATATATATATATATATATATATATATATATATATATATATATATATATATATATATATATATATATATATATATATATATATATATATATAATTGATTTTTTGACGAGATTAAAAAAATAACTACATGATTTTTACTACTAAAAGTTTCATGCGTTTAGCAATCATCAGGTAAAAAATACAAATGTATTTTTTACCTGATGATTGCTAAACGCATATACTTTTACTTTTACTTACATTATACTTTTAGTAGTAAAAATCATGTAGTTATTTTTTTAATCTCGTCAACAAATCAATTATATAGCTCTGATATCATTCATCGAGCACTCTTGCTGAACATATGCTCACAGCAAAATTAAACTTATTTATATATAAATATATATATATAACATATATATAATAATAATAATAATAACAATATATATATAAGCTTAAACATACATTTATATTGTTTTATATATATATATATATATATATTTATATAAATATATATATATACACACACACACACACACACACACATATATATACACACACACACACACATATATACATATATATATATATATATATATATATATATATATATATATATATATATATATATATATATATATATAATATATATATATATATATATATATATATATATATATATATATATATAGAGGAGCACATTTGCCAAAATGAGACCTTTTGGAGAAAAAACAATGTTACAAAATATTGTCTATGACAGTATACACACATTCACATGCAGACACAAATGTATGTATGTATATATATATAGATAATATGGCTGATGATTGCCGAATGGCATGAAACTTCAAATTCCATTATAAAGTTGTATTTTCTCATTCAAAATATTTTAATATATATATATATATATATATATATATATATATATATATATATATATATATATATGTGTATATATATATATATATATATATATATATATATATATATATATATATATATATATATATATATGTAAATTATGTTAGTGTATTTTACAAATAGAGTGCTCAATGTTCTTAAAGAACAGAGCAATAATAAATTAGCAAAAAACACTTATCTAACTTTTTCTTCTACTTGAAGTTTCTCCGTTGCTGGATCATCAGGAAGAGTAATTTAACAAACCCAAACATAATTTACCATAATTAAAATTTAAAAAAACAAACAAATAAAAAAATTTCAATAATTTATGAAACAATAATAAACTTTAAAAACTCTTCGTGTTTATCCAGCATTGGTGAAACTTCAAGTAGAAGAAAAAGTTAGATAAGTGTGTTTTACTAATTTATATATATATATATATATATATATATATATATATATATATATATATATATATATATATATATATATATATATAAATATATATATATAAATATATTATATGTTTATATATATAAATATATATATGTTTAAATATGTTTATACTCAGCCATATTTATTGAACTTTAACCATTTTATGATATAACAAAAAAAAATTTAGTTTAAAAAACCAACAAATTTTTTTTCTATTTCTCAGGAAAAAAATATTAGACTGCAAAATCTCTTTGCTATCTAAAATGCTTTGATAGTAGACATCAAAAAATTGCATAACTCTTGAAATTTATCCATTTTAATTTTTTATGCTGACAAGAAACTATATGAAGAATTACACTGATTTGAAAATGTAATAGTAGCATGCTATCTTTGTACATAGGAGAGTATAGATCTTTTATGGTAGGAATTAATTTTTTAGAAAAAAATCTACAGCCTTGCAACCCTGTTGTAGGTGTCTCTCTTTTCTCACCACAGTTACAACACATATCTAATTTTACTTTTAAAAAAATAAAATAAATTTAATAGTAGACATCAAAAAAGAACAGCATGCAATTGTTTTTTTACTTTTTTAAACTCCTATAATTAAATGGCATGCAATTTTTTGTAGATTCATATCAGAAACAAATTTTCTGAAAGAAATTCTAGATGAGGATACGCAAGCATAATATTTTACAACAACTGTACAAAATTTCTTTTCTGAAGGTAGAGTTTAAACTTGCCAGGCTCTTACAAATAAGGTGCCTAACCTGTTTAAAGTGCTTAACTTGTTTTTTCATGCATTCATATAGTCGTATAATGTGTACGTGTTTCTTCATTCATATGGTCTTGTTTATCAATCTTTCTTCATTCATATGGTCTTGTTTATTCATATGGTCTTGTTTATCAAGATTTGTGGCTAAGAGTTATAGAGTTATAACAAAAATTAAATTGAGTCTTCAACTGACTTGTAGACCTTATAGTGAATATGCAAAAAGAAAAAACAAACTAAAAACAGTAGATCTTCAACCAATTGGCAAAAAAGACTTTAAAAAATATAGTGATTCAAGTTGAAAAGGTAAACTATTCCATGGTTTATGATTATATTATATAACTATTGCATTGGTTTGTAATAGACTTATGGCTGTATTTTACCAAACAAGAGTTAATTTTGCATTGATTTTATGGTGGTAATTGATTTAAACAGACATGGGCACAGAAAATTTAACATAACAAACACATAAAAATATTTCAATAATTTAAGCTAAACTAATAAATTTTAAAAACTTTCGCATATTTTAATATCAAAAACTAGAAACCTTTTCTAAAATAGTGAAAGCTTCTGTGTCGAGAATGAATAAATCTTGATTTTCCGAAGCTACAACAAGACAACTGATGCCAATCTCTTCACTTGCACTCTTTGTTAGTGACTTCATACAAGTTATTATAGACTGTTTAAAAAGTAAAAAGATTTTATAATAAATAAACATATACACATCTGTATGTATAATAATAATAGTAGTAATAATAATAATAATAATAATAATAATAATAATAATAATAATAATAACAATAATATTGATATTTATCAAAGCTAAATATAAATGAGGACAATTATAATGATAACAAATTAATAAATAAGTATTAATTATATAAATAACCATTAGTAATAAATCATAATAATAATAGTACTAATATTAATAATTGTAATAATAACAATAATACTATTTATTGAAGCTAAATATTAAACAAAAATAATAAGTAAAAGTAACAACAGATAGTGTAATAAAGATAGTAGCAACAAAACAATATTAAAATAATATTTACATGACATATAATAACAATTCAAAATGAGCCCAAAATTTTACAAACAATACGTCTTTCAAACGGGCAAAAAGAAAAATTTTTAAATGGTGTAAGAGAGTTTAGTTATTTAAAATAAATTATATTATGATTCCAAACAAATAGACAATTTAATAGATCTAATCAACAAATTTTCATATCTTCTTTGACAAGAAGATATGAAAATTTGTTGATTAGATTGTGTTTAGGATGTACCCAAGAAGAACAACAATCACATCAAATCAATAATCATTAGCTATTACTTTATTGCAGAATATTGCAATTAACTGCAATGTAAAATAAGTAATACATATTTTATCTATTTATTTATGATACAGTGCTGGCAAAAAGTCTTGCAACAAGGCGCAATCTTACACAAATCAATGTTTGCAATGTTTACACATATGCAAAAAGTCTTGCAACACCACAAATACTTTTCATAATTACTTCCAAAAACAATAATACTTCCAAAAACATTATATTTTCACCAAAAACAAGTTCAATTATTTTTATTACATTGTATAACCATTTTAAACAGATGTACCATTTGATATATATTAATACTTGGTAGGGTATCCTTTGTTTTTTAACACAGCACTAATTCGTTTGGGCATGGATTTGGCAAGATTTTCACATAGTCCTGATGTAATTTCTGTACACCATACATTACAAATAGCCCACTGCTTCACAGACTTCGCAGTGTGGCATGGTGTTGAATCATGATGAAAAATTGTGCACTGATGAATAATCATGAAATTGATTAGAGATTCATCCAAAACGTTGAGGTACTTTTTTGCATTCATAGTTTCTCCTTTGGGCAAAAAGTATAAATCTCCGAGGCCATGAGCAGAAAAACAACCCCACACCATTACAGAAGGTGAATGCTTCACAGTTTTGCATGTGTATTTAGGATTTGTAGGATTAGAACTAGTAGGTCGACGAACAAAAAGCTTAACATCAGAGAACTGACGAAACATGGACTCATCACTGAACATCACCTGTGTCCACTGCTCTTCTGTCCAATCTTGATGCTTCTTGCAGAACTCAATGCGCTTTTTTCTCATCTTTTCAGTTACTAATGGCTTATTAAATGGCCTTCGTGCAGGTAAGTTTAATTCTGCAGAAAGTCTGTGATGGATTGTGCGCTTTGAGACATTAAAAAGTGTTGGTATGCTGTTCTGTAGGTCACCAGAGGTTATTGAAGGATTCATCTTGACCATTGTTACCATCCTGAGGTCAGTACGCTGTGAAGTGACTCTAAGACGTCCAGGCCTCTTTTTAGGAGACAGGGGGATAACCTGCATTACAACATGCCAAATTGTAATGCGTTCAACCATGTAAATTGTTGCAATGTCTGCATGAGACATACCACTTTTAGCAAGATGTTGAATGCATGCTTTTTCTTCATTACTAAGCTGCCGAATCTTAGCTATGATTTTCACTGAATTAACTGTTTAAGCTACAAAATTGTCTTTATAAATATATTTATACATAAAGATAAAAATATAAGATAATAACACTGAGCCTACTGGCGTGGAAACATTGATTTGTGTAAAATTGTGCCTTGTTGCAAGACTTTTTGCCAGCACTGTACATATTTTATCTCTGTTTTATTTTTTATAAAGTATCATAAATAAATAATGACTTTTTGATACAATATCATAAATAAATGATAATAAAAGATACAATTGAAAAAACTTTCAATGAAAAATAATTATCTATAACTAAAATTGAATTTAAATAATGATAAACAAATAATATAATACAAGAAAGTTAATAATAATAAAATCAGTAAGACTAAAACATAATAACAAATTAAATTATTAAAAAAATATAAATAACCAATTCTTATTCTTCACTGATAATTTTCTTTTTTTATTAGTTTACTTTTTTGTTTTGTTTTTATTGGTTACTTTCTTCTTATTTGTTCAATTTTTTTTAATTATATTATTTTATGTAAAGTGTTCATTTTTTTTTTTTAATTCAAATTTTTTTATCTTTTATCTTTTTTTTTCCCTTTACTTTGATTTTTTTGTTTGCTTTAAATTAATTTATAAGATTTTTAATTATTTATTTATAAGAGGAATATATATTTTTCAATTAGTGTTGCACTTCATTTTATTGATTTAGTTCAGTTCGTCCAAAATATATTTTGTACATTTGAGTTTTAAAATTCTGAAGTCAGTTATTCCCAAATATATTTTGTACATTTGAATTTGAGATTTCTGACTATAAACTAGATAATTTTTAGATAAAGGAGAAAAAAATGAAAAACATATGTAATTTCTAAGAATTTATTACTTCAAGCTGGTGTAAATGCAGTAGTGGTCGAGTGTCACCTCATAAGCAAAAAACTCTGAGTTCAATCTCCATCACACTCTGGCTCAACTTGTTTCTCTGCACATTGGCCTTGTTTGTCAAGGCTCCTGTTTTGGAGTTTAGAGTTGATAGAGGGTTGTAACCACAACTAAAAGGAGCCTTCTCAACTGTAGTGGCTTTATGGCCTTGGGGAGGTGATTTTAAATAAAAAAATACTAGTTTCCGAAAAATTGGTGGAAAAAGTAACTTCTAAATTTCAGTAAAACTTAATATTTTTTTTAATTCAAGCTTAAATGAAGTGCTCTAATGTTGCCATTTTTTTGAATACACAATGACACACCGTTAAAAAGTTATTCTCATATTAGTTGAAAAAAATTGTGCATTTAGAGATTGAAACAAATCACTTGTGATGAAAATTTTATTGGTCTTTTAGAATTGATTGCCCAACTTGACCTGTTTTTTAAAAACACTTAACACCTCTATAAAATAGTTTGTAAAAGCTTATTTCATTGATGATGAAGTCCTACAAGCTATTGCGGCAAATATGAAAAAATCAAATGACTTGACTCTTTTTGTTAATTCCATTCCTGATGTATCACATATGGAATATGATACTTTAGTTCTAAGTTATATAGAAAGATTCTTACACTTTATAAATTTTGAGAACCACACTGGATTAGATTTAGCACAACTGTCAATTTTTAGTAAATAAAGCTGGATT
>NC_088928.1:7605000-7657500 GCF_038396675.1 Hydra vulgaris | reverse complement strand
ATCAATAATGTTGCCACAGCAACTGTGTTACTGGGTTAAAAAAAATTAAATTACAATTAAAATAGATTGCTGTTATAAAAAAAGAGATATTTTTTATTTATGAAAAAATCGTACTTTTGCAAGAGTAAATTGGTCCTGTGAATCACAATTTTGATTTGCTTCGATAAAAATTATATTGGTAAAGAGGGCAAAACAACATAAAAAATGGACCATCAATTACTGTAAATGTGAACCAACGCGTCAAAGTTTTAAATCTTTGATTTTAAGAGAAGATTATTAGTCTGCAGAAAAGTTGTTGAATGATAAAACAGTGTTTTATCATTCAACAACTGTCTGTAAAATATGGTGGATGTAGTGTTATATTGTGGTGCTTTTTTAATTGTGCCAAATGTGACATTGTAAAGATAGAGGGAACAATGACAAAAGTTATTGAATAAATTGATTTAAACTTCCCATAGTAAGTGACTGGGACCCCAGCCCTGGCTAAAAATGAGACTTTTTGCAAACCCAGCTCCAGCAAAATGATAAAATTTAGCAGGGGTTGATACCCGGTGCTAGAAGAAAATTTATAATACTTAATATATTATAACTTTATGCTTACATTTACTATTTATATAATTATATGCTTGCATTTGGTATTTATTAAATTATTAAATTTATATATTTTTAAACTCTAATTTATTTCCAACAAGATTGCAAGCAATCACTATTAAGTTATGAGTTACTTTAAAATAGAGAATAAGTTAAAATACTAGGAAATGTATAACTTAAGACTTAAAAAATTGACGACTTAAAAAATTGCAAGTTGTATAAAAAAGGAAAACAAAGATGGGTAAAAGTTATAAGGTTTTTTTGATGTTCAAGGAAAAAAACTGGATTAAAAAAAGTTTTTATAGCATGAAGGGACATTTACAGTGAAAGAATGCAACTTGTTAAATAAGAAAAAAGCAAGAATGAATTTTGGTTTATTGTAATAGAGATGATAGCTCATTTAAGCATTGACCATGATAGTATTTGTAGAAAAAAAAGAAATGCAACCTTACAACAATGGGAGAGTGGCTCAAGCTTGACAGATAAGGCAGATCTAATTACTTATACACTTTGCTTTTAGACTTTGTCTGAGAGTAAGAGGGTTGTTTTTTGTCATTATAGAAATGCCAACAATAATGCAATATTTTTTTACAGTAAATAAATGAGTTTTGTTGTCTAACAAAAATTGTGGATTATAAGTCCGGAATTTGAATCAATGAGCCACTGCAAGCCTTAGACTGTTACAGAAGAGAGATCAGATTTAAAATCGGCTGCTTGTTCTAAGCAATTAAAAGGTGAAGATTTTATGTCAAGACAATAGTGTAAAGTTGAGTCGTCAGCAAATAGAACCACTTTAGATTTCATGAAGATCATTATTGTAGATAAGAAACAATACAGGAGCAAAGGATAGAAGCTTGTGGTACCCTTAAAGTTACTTGAAATAAAGAAGAGTGTAGGCCTTCAATAATAACTTTACTACTGCAGTTAGAAAGAAAGAAATTAACAACCTCAAAACCTTTATGCAAAGAAACTATTAACAGAGTGAAGATTAATCATAGGATAGTTGGAGAGGTCAAAGTGTTTTCTTGAGTTTTGAAATATTGGGATTATTAAGAATTTATAAAAGTTTAGAAAAAATTGAAGAGAGTCCTGAAGAGCACTTTTGACTATGATTAAAAACTATTCTGGAGAACAAACTCTAGAAGTGTTTAATTGAGAATTAACTTTAGCATTGAAAACCAGAGTGATTTCGATGTTTAACAATGGGTTAATCTGTTTAACTGTTGTTATATAAACTTTAGTATTTATATGGTGTAGTATTTGCTGAAAGAAAAGATGATCAGATGGATGTGTAGTGTGACTCTAGCAAGACATGAAAAGGAGGCATAATCTTAGACAGATTAGAAAAAATGTTGTATCGAATGTTTGTTAGAAAAGATCAAAGTAATTTAGGTATCAGCATGTAGAGAGGTACCAGCTTCAGTAGAAAATGATAGTGGTAGATGTAAGAAAACTTAAAGAGAGTGCCTTACATATTGTATGAACGAGCTTTAGTTAAGAAAAAAAAATGCTCTAGATTGTTTATATTAGAGAAACAGCATAAATGACAAAGGCTAAAGCCTGATGATGATGATAATGATCATCATAACCATGATGATGATCATCATCATAATCATCATGTATGAATGAGCTTTATATAGGTTATATAGCCGATCCCAACCTACTACCTTCTCAATCACTAGATCTCTTTTTATCGAATTTTTATGGGATGAATGATAAGTAATGTCAAAAACTAATGCCTTATCAGGGCTCGAATTAAATGATTGTGAATTATGATAACTGGAAATGCTTCCAGTCTTTAAATT
This sequence comes from Hydra vulgaris, assembly GCF_038396675.1. NCBI lineage: Eukaryota > Metazoa > Cnidaria > Hydrozoa > Anthoathecata > Hydridae > Hydra > Hydra vulgaris. The sequence goes on along the minus strand of NC_088928.1, from coordinate 7,655,104 downwards.
TTTAGCTTTTTAAAAACCATAAACTCTGTTTTTATCTTTAAACTCAATAGCTGTTATTCAATAAAAAATACTCCTATTAATCTTAAATTATGATATAAAATCTTATTACAAAATAATTTTTCACAATCACTAGACCTCTTTTCTATTATATATTATTAATTAATGTTTATAAAAACAATAATTAAACAGATGTAAGTTTTGAATGTTATTATTCTTGTAGTAGTAAATTTATTGTTTTGTTTTTTCATTAATTTTTGCAATATGAAAAATTGACCGTTTTATTAAAACAGTGTTCATGGTTTTTAATAAACTGAGAATTCAATGACCAGAAATATTTCCAGATATTGCAATTTAAGATCACTTAAGAGCTGTTTTTTTTAAGAATCAGGCAAATTCCTGAAACTGTGGAAGTGACCTCCTCCAAATTGCTTGAATTTTTTATATATTGATCAGAATATAGAAAAAACCTGTTGGGGAAAAAAAAAATTTATAAAAATGTTTTGTTCACTCGGAATCTGGGCTTAAATTTTTGAGATTTTTTTAAAAATTTTTAGAAATTTAGTTTTTGCCACCTTTGAACCCTTTTTTTTGGCAAGGCAAAAAGTTGCACATAGGTTTTGTAGTTAATATCAGACGTAACCCAAAAGCTCTCTCCAAAAAATATAAAAAAGTTGCGTGACACTGTACGGTTGGCTAATTATCATAGTTCAAAAGTACAAAATCAATCAGTTTTGTCAACTTTTAATCGGAGTTAATTCTAGCGGCGAAGTGTTGCACACAATTTTTCTTTTAGGATTTGAAATTATCAAAGGTATTGAGTCTAAAAATGCAAAGAAAGTTATGTGATACCTAAGGCCTATTAATATATTAAGGCTTGAAATTGGAAAAAAATGTTTTAGTATACTTACAAAATGAACCATTACGGCAGAGGCGCTTAGTTTTGTAAAAATGTAAACATATCCAACTGTCAATACAAAAAGGTCCTAACATAATAATAAAAAAAATTCGTGTGATTTTGTCACACGCATGATATAACATGAATTAAAAACTGAACAAAAATCTAACATCAGAATAACTATATTGCTAATTAAATAAAACATAAATCAAACATTTAAATGTTTTTCCATTTAAAAATTAGTTTTTCATTTATTAATAGAGTCATTTACACACATTATCCACCACATCACACATAATTTCTACTCTGCTGCAGTAAGTTTCTCTAAGAATAATGATATGACTGTATTATAGTCTTCTTCGGATAATGAATAATCGCCACAACCACTGATTAGAAAAGGAGCATTTACTAAACAGATAATTTTATCAGTTTGGTTATTTATCTCCTCGGTAGTAACTGGCCAGCGAAAAGTATTCTTCTCTTGCCCGTTAATCATACAATTAACTCTGATCCCAGTTATAGATACCTAAAAGTATTAGCGCAACATTTAAAATAATATAATAAAGAGTTTATGATTTGTTTAATTTTGCTTACATTCAATAAAACTTGTAAAGTCTTATATAATGTCATTCTGAAATTATTTTTACATTCTATTTATATTCCTTTTATTTTAGAGCACTGTTTTGTAAAATAAAATAAAAACTTGAAACTAATATATACTTTGAATAATATTACCTCCACAATATATCCAATATTCCATTGTTTTTCATATGCAACAGCAACCCAATCATTCACTTTCCATACAAGACAAATTTCTTTTGCAAGATTGGCGATGTCTTCCTCATATTTATTATCATCTTCATTGTCTCCTGCCAGATTAAAGTCATCATTTTCGCCATAAACTTCTTTGTTATCGTTAACCTGACTATTTTCATTATTTTCTGTTGTCGGTTCTACCAGCTTACCTTTTCTTTTCAGGTTACTAAATCTATAACAATATCAATTGTACATATTTTTAAACATATGTAAACAAACACACAAAATTATAACTTTCACCTAAATTTTAATTTCATATTTGTAAAAGAACTATTTAACAGTCAGAAACATAATCTAATTTGCAAAAGTTTTGATAGCAACAATGCCTACCTTGAAAATAAAGATCTTATCTGTTGGCTAGTTACATATTGATCAGGCGGAAGTTCTCTCCTCAGCTGCATGTGAACCTGCTCAGGGCTCATTTTATTACCTGATTCTTCTCCACGAATAAAGTATTTATTCAACAGTTCTTTCTGCTGATTTGAAAATCTAAAAGAACTTCGAACTGGTAATGCCCAACCTTGCAATAGAAAAATGTTCATGCAATGTGGTTTGTCTTTTACGGAAGCACTGTTAGAGGATGAAGAAATTGGCACATTTAGTTGTGAAGTAATTTTCATCTTATGAACAAACGAGTTGCGAACTTTATCCAATGATGTTAATGATTTCGGAACTGTATGAAGACCGGATAGCATGTGTTCTTCTAACTCAGCATCGCTTTCAAATGATAAAGTACAATTCATTTCAGTGCAAAATCTTAATGAATTTAATTGCCTGTCACTTCTTTTCTGTTTTTCCTTAAGTGACTTGTTACGCTTAATTGAATTATCTGTTTTGCTATATGGCAACAACAACTTAATCGAGGGTTGAATTTTAAGATTTCCATACTCTTGTTCAATTCCCTCACCGATATTGAAATAACGCCACATCTTCATACTTTTCTCACCAAACTCAAATGAGTGATAGTTGCTAATGTTCTTAATCTTTGGTCCAGTAACTACAGTTTTATCATTGCTAATTTGAGCAACTGCTACTTTTGCATCTTTAGCGCCAAAACTATAATGCATAGCCTTGTGTATATCTTCAGCAGTCAAAAGATTATTACCAGAGTCAACGTAACTCCTTAAAATTGTCTTTACAACTGCACTCTCCCTGTGACATTGATCTTTTCCACAACAGGGTTCATTATAATCATATCTCAGCAACTTTATATCTCTCTCTTTGCATACATTGTAGATTGCTTCAGCTGAAAGGTTTCCCTGATAGCAGCCGGCATTATCAGATTTGGTAAACATTTTCTTGATATGCGGTTGATCAATTCTGAATTGGTCTAAAACTGCAGTGGCTAACGAAACAACATCACCTATTCCCTGATCACACCTATACATTGAAGTAAAGTAAACACGTTTGAATAACTTTCCTGCTATTTTTATGAAGAATATATCCACTTGTAAACTCATTCCTTTCTTGCCAAAATACTCTCTTTGGCCCTCTCTGTATCGAACCGGAAGAATTTTTTGACAAAAATCTTTAAGCCAGAAAGCAGTTTCATCGTTTAATTGCTTAAAAGCTTCGATTTTTGCCTTTTTCTGTTGAGAATCTCTCATCAGGTGTTTTATGTAGTTGAATACATCTTTTACAGCAATTTCCAAATCATAAATAGAATCAGGATCGTCAGAATTTTGAATTGTTAGTTCTTTGATCATCTCGATAGCTTTGCACAAATCATAGCAATCGGCACATACCACTTCTCATATCTCTGTGTTGGATTGAAGATTTTTTTCAGATGGATCTGATAAGGCATGTTTTGAGCTATGAGAAGAAATGTTTGAGTCATTGACACTACAATTGGTTTGATAACTTGTTTTCAAATACCTTTTTCCTTTTTCAAGGACAGCTTCGAGAGATTTAGAACTAAATCTTTGTGCCAATTTTTGTAATGTTTGAAAACCATTCATGCCTGAAGCAGTAACATCATCTAATCCAGCTAAGCTTTTTCGACTTTATTTTAAGGTTTTATTGCATGCAATACTTTCCACAAACTTGAATCAGATAATGGTATATAATTGTTTTCACTACAACTTTTTCGATAGAACATGATAGCGTGGCTATATTTTGTCGTCAATATTGCATGCACTATCTTTTGTTCTTCACCGCTGTCGTATTTTAATTTGGTTATTCCATAAGCAACATCATGCAAAATACCGCTTGTAAATATAAAGTCTAAGAAATGTTCACACTTTGTTTGATCAAGACTAGATCGGACGAATACTTTCTTCTCTGGAAATGCCAACCCTTTATGAGATGCATGCCATTTTCTTGCTGTTTCTATACGATGTTTGGTACACTCAAATGTGTTCATTATAAACTTTTTGGTGTACTTGGTATGGTCTAATAATGAGAGGATAACTAACTTTCCCATGGAATCACTTTGCTTATATACTTTCTGAGCACGAATAATTTCAATTGGGAGAGGGCTATTTATTTCATCAACATTTTTACTGTTAAGAAAATCTATAAGTATTTCCTCTTGTCCAGGAGCAACAGCTTCCGCAAATTTTTTCTTTAATAAGTTTTCTAGGCGAACATACTTGCGTTTTAACTTATCTTTAGTAGTATCTTCCCGATATTCGAACTTCCTTTTTAATCTAAATTTTATTGGACTTGCATTAAGAACCTCAGTTACACTCTCACGGCTTCTTAGAGATTCGTCCAAAATCTCCTGTGAAACATTAATTTCACCGGGATCAAATTCTTCATCTGGAGTAGCAGGTGTCATATATGTTTGTTCTTGTTGTGTTTGTGTTTCTGTACATAAATTGGTGTTTTCGTTGACTCTAGATAAAGCAGTTTCTTGCTTTAAATGGGTAAAACACAGCCTTGCACCAACTGAAAATACTTCATTGTATCGCTTTGACATTAATATGACGACATGTATTGGTGACGCCCTTAAAGCGGGAGATTTTTTTCCTTTTATATTTAGATGGTGAGGATGAAAGCATGTTTTTGGAGGACTCCATGCAATACCAAACGTGTACCGGTGAAAAGCACGTATTTGTTCATCCTTTTCAAGATTTCTTTTAAGTCTATTTGCAATAAGTCCATTTTCTTCCCAAATATTATTATCGTTTAATCGCATGACCTAAAAACAATTTTTTAAACAATTATTAAGTGTGTCATTTAAAGCATTGTTTATAATCTGACTCTTCACGAAAAATGTTTACAAGTTTGAAATACATTGTTGTTATTATTAAAATACAATATTGCAAGAGTGTGATTAATTTAGTGATTATTTATTAAAAGAGTGAGGAATTAATTAAAAGAGCTATTTTTTTTTGTTTAAAGAACTTTGTCTCAAAATCTTATTGCAGAGAAGTTATAAAGTATGTAATTATAAAAATTATATTACAGTCTGCGTAAATTTAAAATACATAATTACCTTTAAGTTGATGAGGTGTTTCTTAACATCAACATCTCCCAGCTGATGAATGTAGAACATTTTGTTTATAATTTTATGTTTTTTGAATGATCCACAATTTCCTTTTGAAAAGCAACAACAGTTTTCATAAAAATATTTGTTTTGTTTCATACTCAACTAAAAACAAGTTCTATTTATGCAGTACCTATTTCTCAATAGCAATGATAAAATATCTACTCTATTTATGCAAATTTTAAAGATCGTTAAAATAAAGTTAAGACATTTTTATGGTAAAGTAAACAACCGCCCACTAACTTGTTTCTCCACAATCGTGATATCAGCGATTCTTCTTCCATTCGATCACCACAAGTTATTTGGTTATGACGTAAATTTAAATAATTCACTTCTGATCATGTATTGTTTTTTATTATTATTTATTTCAATTGTTATGATTTCTATATCATAGTCAGAAACGCTTAAATTTTTTCTTAACATTACATGCAATGTTTTGTGTAATGCTAAATGCTAATTTTGGATGATAGAAATTTTATTGTGAGTGAAAACCTCATCTGTGTGTCCAAAAAAATATCTCTTCGTACTTAATCATTTTTAACAATTTGTACCTTTATTTTTAACTTAATATCTAAAGATCACACGAATTTTTTTTATTATTATGTTAGGACCTTTTGTATTGACAGTTGGATATGTTTACATTTTTACAAAACTAAGCGCCTCTGCCGTAATGGTTCATTTTGTAAGTATACTAAAACATTTTTTTCCAATTTCAAGCCTTAATATATTAATAGGCCTTAGGTATCACATAACTTTCTTTGCATTTTTAGACTCAATACCTTTGATAATTTCAAATCCTAAAAGAAAAATTGTGTGCAACACTTCGCCGCTAGAATTAACTCCGATTAAAAATTGACAAAAGTGATTGATTTTGTACTTTTGAACTATGATAATTAGCTAACCGCACAGTGTCACGCAACTTTTTTATATTTTTTGGAGAGAGCTTTTGGGTTACGTCTGATATTAACTACAAAAGCTATGTGCAACTTTTTGCCTTGCCAAAAAAATGGGTTCAAAGGTGGCAAAAACTAAATTTCTAAAAATTTTTAAAAAAATCTCAAAAATTTAAGCCCAGATTCCGAGTGAACGAAACATTTTTGAAAATTTTTTTTTTCCCCAACAGGTTTTTTCTATATTCTGATCAATATATAAAAAATTCAAGCAATTTGGAGGAGGTCACTTCCATTGACTGCCTGATTCTTACAAAAAATGACTCTTAATTTGAGCTTTGCTAATGATAAAAAAAATTAGGAAAAAACTTATTAGTGAACGACATAAAATTGACAAATTGGATAAGTCATTAAGTAGAATGCCAAGAATATGTATGGTGGTTATTGTTGCTAAGGGTGATTAAGGTTTGAAGTTCAACAGAAGTACCATAAGATAGGGTATTAGGCCCATTTTAATTTTCGATGTTTGTTTAACCTGTATATTATATTATGGCTAAACATGGCACAAATCATCATGAATATGTCAATGATACCCAATAATATACTTTTATTAACCCAGGAAAAGATAACATCAACAAATTCACTGAATGTGCTAATGCAGACCTTGTTTTCATTCAATAAACATTATTTATTAAAATTATATACATTGTAGAAAAAAATAATCTCTGCGATTTAAACTTGTGCTATAAAAAAAAAGTTTAACTTATGCTTTGTGCAAACTTTTGACGTAGCTGTTTATTTAAAATTTAATTTTGAGTAAAAAAAAATGTTTAGGAAGGAAAACTGAAAAAACAATTGTGATAAAAATGAGCTAATTTTTTTATAAGAACAAATAAAATTTAAATATTGAACAATAGTTAGTAATATTCTTAAATAAATGACAGTTCAGTTTAGCCCAAGCATTAACTTTAATTTTAATAAACATCAATATATTTTTTTAATCAAAATTAAATTATATATTTTTTAAATCTAAATTAAATTATATATTTTTTTAATCAGAATAATATTATATACTTTTATTAAATTAGTTTTTATTTAAATTAGATATTTTTTATCAGACTATTTATATTGTTATGATCTTTGCCTCAAGCTTAAAGTATTAGCGCCTTTCAAATGAAAAAATCAATCATTACAATAAAACAAAAACAAAACATAAATTTTTAATTTTATTTGAGTTTTTTTTCATTAGTAAATAGTGCTTATATCTAACATAATTGTCATTCAAACTTTTGTAACAAATACTTTTACATAAACGTCATTCAAAAGTTAATGTTTTTTTTTTTTTTTAATTAATTACTTCTTTTATCTTACCGCTTATAGAATAATTTAAAAGTAAAAAAATGATAAAAAGTTACTTAATCAAAATCGCTTACTGCTTATGTAAAATCGCTTAAGGCGTACATAAATCGCTTTACATGTAACGCTTTAAAACAAGGCCTGCTAATGCAGTCACAAAATAGTTTCTAGAAAATGGACTTCTGCTTAACTGATGCAAAACAGATCTTATTTGGATCTAGGAAACAAACTGGAAAATTTAAAAATGACTCCAAAATTACATTCTCTGGAACATCACTAACTACAGTAAATTCGATGAGAATCCTAGGTGTCACCCTAGATTCAACACTCTAAAGAAGCAGCTAACACAATTGCTTGTGGCATTGTTAACTCTCAACTTGACTATTATGACAGTCTTTTATCAGGTTCTTACAAAACTCCAACATACTAAAAATAGCTTCTCTTGCATTGTCTCTCATTCTCCTTTCCATTTAAAATCAGAAAAATTGTTAAAGTCTATTCATTGGTTACCAACCTATCAAAGAATATTTTATAAAATATCAGTTATTTCATATAAAACTTAAAAAACAAAATCTCCTGTATATCTATTTGAACTTCTAGAAACCCAAATTTCAAAACAAAAAAGATCATCAGCCAGGTGTAAACTTATTTGTAGCCTATCAAAAACTTCCCTAGGATCGAAATCTTTCTTCATAAATGCACCTTGAATATGGAATGGCTTGTCTATAAACACACGTAACACAAGAAACATTCCAAAAAAAATACTAACTTTTTCTAGACACTTTCTTAAACTGATAGTAATCTCAGTGCTTCTGAATTACTTCATCACTATTGTAATTGATGTAAATGATGGCACTTTAATCTTTAATTATTTTATATTTTATTATAATTATATTATAACTTTATAACAAAAAACTGATTTTTGATAAACTTTATTATAATTATAAAAAAAGAAAAAAATGAATCTTACTTCTTTAGCTTGATTCCATATATCATTTTCCATCGCACTAACCTAAATAGATATATTAATATATTTATTAAGTTACTATTAAATATAATCTGTAAATGGACACATAAAATGAGATAATGAAACTTTATTAGATAAAATGAAGAAAACATGGAACAACTTTATCAATACTTAATGATAACGATAGCGTTACAATTTTTAAATTATTTTTTATTTGAAAAATAACTTAAACCATTAGATTTTTAACTTGAGCTTTTTCTTAATAACACTTTTTCGACAAAAAATGCATCGATATACTTGGATAAATAAATCAACATTTTATTTATTTTAACTACTTAGTTTTTCTTCTGATTAAGAAATGATTAAGAAATGTTCAAAAAAAGAATAATTTTCAAAGCAGGTTAGTACAGCTATGAATCATCAATGGTAACAACTAAGGTTTAAGAATTTTTTTATTAAAACTGCTTTTGTAACAATTAGATAAAAATTTTCTCATAAGGTTTAATGTTATAAGAATTGATCAAACAAAAATTATCTAAAACTATTCAAACATCTGCAGATGGAAAAAAATATATAAAAAAACTTAAAAAAAAAAATTGAAAAACATGAAAAACTAACCTTACAATTCAAAAGGCTTTTGAGTTAAAAAATATATTTATAAACTTTAGTTAAAACATAATAGCTAAAACTAAAAAAAAATTATTAATTTCTTTTTTAGAGTGAATATTCCTGGCAATTATTCTTGTGATATATGCTAGCACCATTATGTCTACTAAATAGTGTATTTTTATTTTTATCCAATCAATAAAAATAAAAAAATAAAACAGTTGTTTGTATCTGAGATACAAGCAACTGTTCTTTAAAGAACCAATAATTGAAACAATCAAAAACTGCATAGTGCAGTCCAGAAACGTAAAAACTAGCATTTAATTTTCACAATAAAATTTGGTGGCACACAATGTACAATAGCTTTTATAATTAACTATAATTATAATTAATTATAACTATAATTAAATATAATTAATTATAATTATCTATAATTATAATTAATTATAATTATCTATAACTATAATTAATTATAATTATCTATAATTATAATTAATTATAATTATTTATAACTATAATTAATTATAATTATCTATAATTATAATTAACTATAATTATCTATAATTATAATTATCTATAATTATAATTAATTTATAATTATGATTAGGAGTAAAATTGGGCCTTCTTTTAAAATAGTTTTTCTATGTGATAAATATGTTTTAGAACCTTTAAAAACAATAGCCTTGCCATCCAGACACTTGGTGAACTATTTGCATGACCAATACAAATAGATGGTCTGTCCTTATTAAGTGAAGTCATTACAAAGATTAAATTCAATTCTTTTTTTGAAATGTCTTTCCAACTTTCAGTATATGAACCACATTTGCTCATAAAATTCTTTACAAAAATGTTATTGCAATCTTCAGCAATTTTTTACAAAATTTGGTGGCTCTTTCACAATCAATATGTCATCAGGCAGTGAGCATGTTGTAAACTATAGTGAAACGCAGTTGTCATAATATAACAGTAGGCTTATATAGTGTCATAATAAGATAGCTGATCTGATCGGCTATCTTAATTATTATTTTTTGTTTTGAATCTTTCTGATTTTTCATTTGCAGGCAAGTCGCTAAGAAAACTGATTCAATCGCTAATAAAAATGAATTAAAAAAATATTAATTATTATAAATTAAATAAAATTGCATACTAATTTTAACTGAAAATAGACAAAATATCATACCTCAATTAAGGGAAGAGAAAACTTGAAATAAGGACGCAAGTTTTTATAGATATAGACGAATGGTCCTGAAGCAACAGCAATTGCTAAAAAAAGGATAAACTATTTACTAAAATTGAAAATGAAAATTTTTGTTGCTTTGTGTTTTAGTTCAAGAAAATTAAATTTTTAGTTATTGATCATTTTAAGTTTAAATTTTTAAAACTGTTGTAATTCAAACATATTTTATAAATAAATGTGATTAAAGTCTGAGAATGAAAAAGGCAAGCTCTTGTATTTCTGAAATCTTTAGTGAGATGCTAGATTTTGAGGATAAAAGAAATGGTGTTTAGAGTTAGGAAAAATAAGAATGTTGCAAATAGTTGAGAAAAATAAGGATGTTGTTATAGAAAACTGTATTTAAAAGCTAATGGATAACAAAAAAGTACTTAGCTCACTTTGAAAAACTAGTAAATAAAGACTTTGATTGAAATGAAAAAAGTTTATCTTCATTAAATAAGATTGATAACCTATGAAATTAATTTAGTGGGCTCAATTTGGCAGGAATGCTGGCTGAACTTGTTAAATGACTTCTATGACATTTGTGACAATTTCATAATTACTCTAAGTAAGTTCTTAAGAAACAAAAAAGAATTTAATAAAATGTAAACATACAGTTAAAGGTGTATTTTTCAGAAGCATTTTTAAGGCTAAATTTTCAGGACATTCTATTGTTTTAAAAAGGTAGGTTGGGGTTTGAGTAAATTTTTTTTTTATCAATGTGCGTCATCTCAGGAATAATGGTGGCTGAGAGGTTGAAGGCTTTAAGAAAGAATTTGTAGCAAAGAACACACTATGTTGCTCACACTAAGATATATAATTGAAGGGCTGTCTGCAAAAAGTTGATAAGTCACCTTCTTTTCATTCTGAGATATAAGCATTTAAAGTTTTCATTTAATCCTGAAATCAGAATATACATTTTTGGCTCAAAAGCTTCTATCAGTTTATGTATTATGTAATTGTACACATATTAATGCAATAAAAAATTTTAAAATATTAATGTTTTGCTTTTAATTGAAAAACTAAACTTCATATAATTAGGTACTTTTGTAATTAGGTACTTTTTGAACTTTCCCGGCAAAAAGTGCTCAAGTCCAAGTAGATTATTTTTTTTTTAATGTAAAAAAAATAACAAATATAAGAAACAAATATTTTTTGTTTAGGAACATAAAACAGATTTTTTATTACATAATTTCCATAAATTCAATATCATATCAATTAAAATTAAACATAAAATGCAAAATTTATGTCAACCCATGTTAAGAAAAAATTAAATACACATCTGTGATAGAGTTAATATATTAGAATCAAACATACAATGCAAAATACATGTCAACCCATGTTAAAATAAAATAATATTAAAAGCATATCTGTGTCATAGATGGTTATATAATAGTGATAATCATAAGACAGTGTTCTTAAATGTGAGATTTTTATTATATAAAAAACAGTATTTTATGATATCATTCAACTTCATCAGGAATGTCCTCTACCTCGGTAATATCTTCTACAATGCTGTTTCCTAAAATGCTACAATAGAAAGGACTACCTACTATCTGAGAATCTACAAAGTGTAAAAGATATTTTATGTCTTTTATTTTAGCAGATTTTATTGGTAGAAATTTACCATCATATGCAATATTTGGTTGAATCAAAGCTCTCCTACAAAACCCTCTTTTCCCTAATGCAATGTTTTTAAAAGTCCCAGTCATAGCGTCTCGTGTTTCTAAATTCTTAAATATATGCATTGTAATTTAATATACTAATTTGCAAATCAAAGTCAACACAATAGCAAACACCATTACAATAAAATAAGTGCTTATAAATATACAATGCCTTGCTGAATAATAACACAGTGGAAATATTAAAAATATTTCCTCTGTGTTATTACTCAGCAAGGCATTGTATATTTATTAATTAGTTATGAAACTTGATTTACTATATTAGTACTAGTAGTAGGAGTAGTAACATTACTATAAAAAATTAATAATATTAATGAACTATATACGGCAGATTTATTTATAATCCTGCTTGTTTCATTCATTTTATATCAAATAAATATAATTAAACAGTTACTGTTTTACTACAGGTTACCAATTTAAGTACAAAAACTATTGCAATAAAATAAATATCTACGAATTTTCCGAAAACAAAGAGTAAGAGACTTTCACTACGGTACTTTCAGTTTCAGAAAATAACAAACAATTTTTACATTTTATTTTCCTAATAAATTAGGAAATTTGATTTTAAATCATATTGTTAGTATTATTAATAGAAAAGCTATTAATTATAAAACTATTCAGCAGTTTTACTTACCACCTATCTTATTTTTCTGCTTTTCATTTCGCTTCCAACTTTCTTCACCAATTTTTCGCTTCCTACTTGACGCCATGATGGCTTGTATTCACTGTTAAATTTACATTATCACATGACAGGGAATTTCCTGCTCATTGGCTGCAAGGACTTCTGCACTTTTTCAGCCTAGAAACCCAGATCTTTGATACTGAAAGTATCATTTTAATGGGACTTACAATCTTCTTCTCATGAAAATAATAGTTGGATATGATAAATTATAAGTCCCTTTACAAACTGAAAGAATTGTCTCATTTTTTTCCAAAAATAAACTTGTGAATTTTTTGCAGGCAGCCCTTGAATTGCTTGACAAGATAATTATGATTTTATAAAGAATTATTGCCAAAATGTAAAAAGCAGTGTATTTATCGATAGCATGCAGTTTGGTTTCAGGCCTGAAAACAACAGATGCAATATTTATTGTAAAGCAAGCTCAAAAAAGATTCTTGGAAATGAAAATAGATCTGTGGATGATAAATAAATGTTGATTATATCCAATGCCTTGAAAAAAGAAAAAAGATGATGGTCAGATAAAAGTATAGTGTGACTCTAAAAGTTAGGAAAAGAAGCAATTATTCTAGACAGAGATAGGGAATATTGAGTGTATTTAATAGACTGTATCAGAGAAAATAAAGAGAATGTAAACTGTTAAGATGTAAACTATTGAGTATCAGAAAAGATTTCAGCAGTTTGAAGAGAAAAAAGTAGGAAAAAAAATTTGATGCTGATGATGATGATTATGATATGATGATGCTGCTGCTGATGATGAAGACGATGATGATGCTGATGATGATGATGACAATGATGATGCTGATTATGGTAAAGATAATGATATGATGATGATGATGATGACGATGATGATAATGATGATGATGATGATGATGATGATGATGATGATGATGATGATGATGATGATGATGATGATGATGATGATGATGATGATGATGATGATGATGATACTGATGATGATGGTATAGAGCATTACTTTTTTTAGTTCGGATATTGGCCTGGTGCAAATCAAATAAACAGTAAATGTTATTTAAAAACAATTTAGAGAGCATTGTTTTTTAGTCCATGTTAAATATCAAAGCATTCATTGAATAAAAATATTCACAGAACTAGAAGTAGGCATAAAACCAGCTCCAATTCTTTTATATATTAACATTTACCCAGTTATATGGTTCTAATTTTAAAAACAAAAAGTTATTGGATATCTTAAAATAATCTTAATCAAAATGATTTAATAACCATGGCTTACAAATTAAATTTTAAAGTTTATAAATAAATTTGAAAGATAATTTTGAATTTGAAATTTTATAATTTGAATATTAATGTGAAAGCCGAATTGCCAAAAAATTGATTTAATTTTTTTTTTGTATGTTATAAAATAAAAATTACATCAACTTGAGGAAATTTAATTTTTGATTTTTTAAATTTTTTTTTAGAAAAACACTGATTTATATATAATATAAAATTAAACAATAAATATAACATATACATCAAGAATGGTTAGAATAAATTTCTGTTAAACAACCACTGCTGGATTTTATTTTAAAGTAACTAATATGTGGGAATATGACACAATAAACAAAAAAAACATGGTAAAAATAAAAGAATTGAAAAAAAAAAGCAAACCTTTAAATAACACTCTAATGTTCAATGAATACAAATAAAAGCAACGTCATAACATTTTAATATCACCATCATATTTTACAATTAACAAACATCAAATTATTATATACACCTATTAAATATTGAATAGTATAACAAGCCAAAAGTTTGATATTTAACTTGTTTGTTGTTACTTTTTGCTTAGGATTAGACTTGTTTTAAAACACATATGCAAGAGTGACAAACATATGCAAGAGTAAACAAACACCACAAATGCGAGAGTAAACAAACACTACAAAAAAATTGCGTTCATATTTTTGTAAGTTAATTTGGGCAACAACAAAAAATTTAATAAAATTTTTATTGTGATAAAGTAGTAGTAAGTTAAAACTCAAATTTAAAAAAAAAATCTTTTGGCACCCTTTATAAGTGTTTTATAAAATAACATTAAACTTTTGAAAAATAATGATTTATAAAGTGATATTTTTATTATTTTTTTAAAAATTAAATTTAACTATTATTTTAAATGTAATTGCAAGACAACAACCATTCAGTTGTAATTTAATAGTTTTTGTTTTTTTAATACAATTTTTTGTTTACTTTTGTTTTTAATAAAAATGATAATTTTGAAATTTTGATATAATTTTCATTCAATATTAAAGACCTTTTAAATGTTTATGCGGAAACAGCGGACCTGTCAAATATTCCTGTGGACTTGTCAAAGAGTGATGTGGAAACTGTGAAAATATTTTTTTAAACCAAATTTCTTGAACTTAGAGTTATTTCATTATAGACTACATCTATACGAAAGTCAGAAAGCATTTTTATTGTTGGTTTAAGCACTTTATAGTCACATATGAGTTTTTTTATAAAACACTCTTATTTACTTACCAGGAGTTCGTGGCTCAACTGAATCCATATAAAAAGAAACAACAGCTGTTGGAAGATCAGTAATTGAACTTTCAGAAAGAATTGCAGTACCTAAATAAAGTATTAGATTAGAACACTTTAAAACTTCAAATTTGTTTTATATATATTGTTTTATATTATTATATAAATATACCAAGCCTTCTCAGAATAGGTGTGCGATCGCAAGCCTTATATGACCACATACACAATATTTTGTTTTGACAACTTGGCTACGACACTATGGATATTTTGATATTTGCATGTTTTAAAAATTTTTGCTGGTAATGGTTGACCATTTATTAAAATTATACAAATTATTTAAATTTTGAAAAAGCGCTTAAAATAGTTTTCTTGTTTATGATACGCTACTTTTATTGCTAGCGGGTCGTTAAAGCGAAAAGAATTTTATTGCTAGCAGGTCGTTAAAGCGAAAAGAATTTTACTTGCGATATAATACGTTTCATGGTAAGTAGTTTGTTTGAACTTTAGTTTGTTTGAACCCTTAACTTATAGTCTCCATTTGCTAGCAGGTCGTTAAAGCGAAGAGTTTGAATGAGAAAAGAAGTTGAAGCATTTTTTTCTTTAAACTTTTTATTTTTCATTACTGGTTTTTATCTTTGTTTTAAAAACGTTCCAGTATATTTATTTTTTATCAATATAATTAAATAATTAAAAATTAAAAACTTAATAATAATTCATATCAATATAATTTAATAATTAAAAATTAATAATTTAATAATAATTTTATATTATTAATTCTGCTACTTATAATATATTCAAGTATAAATTAAATTTATCATTGTTAAAACTTTTATTTATTAATTATTGCATATTAATTGAATCCAGTAATTTTTCAGCTTTAACAACCCTGAACTCATTAATTCGCTTTGTTGACGAATGCACATAACGTACGTAACGTATACATAATGATGTAATCTATAATCACTAAGTTTTTTACTTCACTAATTTAAATTAACTTTATTTTACCAAAGGAAAAATCCTTTTTTCTTAAATGATTGAAGCTCTTATTTTATAACTATTTTAATATAAAAATTTTATATATTATTCTATTATCAATGTAATAATATATAATAAATTATGTATTTGACTATGAACAGTTTTTCTTTCATCTGCACTTAGTCAATTTGTTTTATTTTTCTCTAAATTTTTCTTTATTTTTGCGTAAGTTTTGCGAATAAATTGCAAATAAATGAATGAATGGTTAAAAGATAAATTAAAAATTAATTTATTTAAAAATTAATTTACTTATTTTAAACTATTCAATTCCAAAAAAAGCTAGTTGAGTTTTTTTTTTATAACAGGATTATTAAAAATATATATGTATATATTTATCGAAAATCTTGCTTTATGTAAATTTAATAATTTTTATAGTATTTCATTAAAGAAATTGTTTAATGTTTTAAAATTTAATTTTTTTAATTTGTTTCATAAAAGAAATTGTTTAATACTAATAAGACGAATGTTTAAAACAATTTAAAGTATTAAATATTCAGTTTAAATAGTATCTGCAAAGAAGAGTTAGTAGTATTATTAATAACTAATTAAAATTGGAGGTTTTTGAAATAATTTATAATGAGCAAGAGGATATAAAATGTGCGAAAGATTTATTTCATTATTAGTCGAAATTGTATCATCCTTATTTCATCAACCAAAACTCAATCTTAGATGATTTGTCATTTAGTAAAGTTTTTTTTTACTAAATGACAAATACAAAATCATATCATAACTTATTAATTTGAACATGATTATAAATAAAGTAAACCTTTGAAAATCCTCAACTTCATGCTGTAAGAACCAGTTCCCAAATCAGCAATAATTAACTAGAAGTAAAGAATAATTTACATTTAAAATAATAAAAATTACACAAACTAAAAAGAAGTTTTTATTGGTAGTTTATAGATTAATAACTTAGATACATTAACTGATAGTTGTACATTTATTGACTGATAAATATACATACATCAACTGATGGACATATATATACACTAATAGATTTATATACATTAATGGATGAGTGTACATACAACTACTAATGGGTGTACATTGAACTCTGTCATTTTCTCAAAAATTTTGTTAACAAAGCCCTCATTTGGGAACAGTTTATACTCTTTTATAGTGTCATAAACAAAACAGGTTCTAATACTACCTGTAATTTCTAAATTTGAATAAATGAGTATTTTTACAAATGTGATAAATTCAATGCTAGTAATTTATTTTACCTTTTAAAAACAGGGTTGGTACCCAAAAACCTAAACCCAAAAACCCACCTAAAAACCCAAGACTAAAATGCCACCAAAAACCCAACTTAATGGGTTTTTGGTTTTAAATTTTTTATTTTTTTTATACATAAATCAACTTCCATTAACACACAAGATTTGATGCTGCTCATCATTTGTTCTAAAAACAACAAAATATAAAGTTTAGTAAGTCATAATAGAGAATTTTATTTTACTTGGAGCAATAATATTCAAACTTAAACATTTAAAACAAAGTTCTAACAACTTAGTCATCATCAATTGTGCACCTTGATCTTAAATGTCTGTAAATTCGTACAAGCATTTCAGCTTTTTCACTTTCTAAACGATTCCTAATTTTGCTCCAAACAATCCCAAAAGATGAGAAAAATCTTTCAATGGATCCAGAACTAGCTGGATAAGTGTGCAACTGCCGTAAAAATTCTGCAAAATTTGCAGACAATTTGGAAGACTTAGATTACTTCATTTCTGTAATTCTCCACCAATTTGCTGCTGATGTTGTGCTTTTTACACTATCGTTGAATAAATATCTTGGGAAACAATTAGCATCTTTTAGTTTAAATACATAGTAGCCTGGCATAAATTTAGGTTAGACTTCATTCAACCATTCCTCGGCTTCTTCCTCTTGACTTCTATCCAATGTTCTTCCTAAGTAAATAAGTAAAGTTATAAGAATAGTAAACTTAAATAAAAACTTTACATCTGTTTTTATTTAAAATTGATTAGATGCAGTATTTTAATTTTTTTACAATTGTTTAGTTACCTTCATATTTTGGATCTGTTAAATTGCCAAGAAAATGACATGGAACAATTGCTTTCTTAGACCTCTTTAAAATATCATCTTTGTACAAATCCAATTTTTCATTATGTATGAGGCTTTGCCAAATCTCAACTGCCTCAGACAAAGTTGTATCGCCAGCCTGAAACTACAGTAAACACAATAATTTTGTTAATAATTGTGTAAATAAAGTTAATGATGGCATGGTGCCTAACATAAGTAGTTTTATTATACTTATTATAATTAAACTTAATACATCCAGTTACTAATTTTATTAACCTTATCTACTCCAACACCAACAATTTTTAGTTGTGCATATAAATTTATTGCTTCTCTCTGTATTGACAGATTGTCAACTGGGTTTCCTATCAAAGGATCAATGGATTCCGTATGCTCACCTCCAATGTCAACATCCAAAGAATGATTAGAAATAAATGTCTGTAAACAATCTAACTGGGAGTTCCAGAAAATAATTTTGTTAAAATAAAGCTAGGATCTCTTTTGCCATAATTATCATTAGGCTTATATCATTAACACAGCTGTTTTATTTCATAGTATTGTATTACATAATATGATCAATAAGTAAATAACAATCTAGAATTTAATACATACGTGTGGTTGGTTATGATTACAAAAATATTTATGAATTGCTATAATATGCTTTACTATAGACTTCAGAGAGACATCCTTTTCAACCAAATTTAAATAATGAGCAGAGCAACCATATGTTATCATTTTAGAAGCTTCAGCCTGCAAAAGTTTTCTCATTTTAGACATTTATTTTCATTGTCAGTGCATACTGCAAATACCTAAATAAAAAATGAAATACATATATGTGTGTGTGTATATATATGTATATATATATATATATATACACACACACACATATATATATATATATATATATATATATATATATATATATATATATATATATATATATATATATATATACATTAAATAAAACAGCTAAACATCTAACACTTACATCTTTATTGAATGTTTCTTTTGCAATTTTGATTGCATCCTAAGCAGTTTGAGTGCAATATTCTGCTGTTTTTGATTGGCTTCTAGTATCAATTGCAGAAATGAGATATGGCTTATTTCCATTATGGATGCTATGAGCAATTATAGGATCATTACTGAATGTACTCCAACCATCTTGAATTAGGGTAACAGCACAATCATCAGCAAGATCATTTTTTATTAAATTGATTACTTCTTCATTTATCTTTACTAAGAGTTCTGAAGATATCTGATTTCTATTTGGTGGCTCCTATCCATGTCTAAATTTTTTAAGCAGCTTGGTAAATTCAAGATTTTCTACTGCATTGAATGGTATTTGCTAAAAAGAAAAACCTTGCAACTTGTAAATCCAGTTCATCCTTCTGCTTGTTTGTTGTTGTAGTAACAAATTTAGAAATGGATGTTTGCCGTTGCATCGTCATTGCAGTTGACTGAATAATTGATAAGAAGAATCACTAAAAAAGCTTAAACAATCTTGCTCATTATCATCGGACAGGTTAGACTTACTTGATGCTGCAGATGTAGATGGCCTTGACTCTAAAACTGTTATATCACTTAATACTTGAGCGGAATTATTAGCGCTTTCTTAATTCTTGTATTTATCCAAATGGATCTTAACTCTCTCTATTTCTTTAACTATGCTCACTTTGCAATAATTACAAATTACTCTATTTGGTTGATCACTTAATATGGTCACTTCATTCCACTCACTAGCCTTATTTCTTCCCCCTGAATGATACTTTGGCATATTGAAGACTTATAATCGACTTATATTTTAAATTTAACAAAAAAGATAACTCTATTTAAAGATAGATTTATACTTTTAAAAAATGCAATCTGATTATTAATTAAGCTTTTGTATAAGAAAATATACCTGTAAAAAATGAAAAATAACTTTATTATATTATATTATAAACTATAAAAAAGTTATTAAGATATTTTTAAATTTGTTACTAAAGATTTATACCAAACTTTAACAAAAACCCAAAAACCCAGTTGGGTCATGTTTTTGCTCAAAAACCGAGGTTTTTTCCAACCCTGTTTAAAAATGTTGTTTAGAAATAATATACTGACATTAAAAATACAGAGGAAGATTAAAAGCAAGCAGAAAAAAAAACTGTTGGTTATGAATAACCATGTTTTGAATTTTGCCAAGACATGTTAAATTATTTTGACACTTTTATAGATGCTAATAATAAAATAATAAGAATACGACTAAACCACTTTCAACCAGTGTAGAAGAATGTTTGTTCTTAGACAATCAAGAAGGGCTGCAAAAGTGTTCAACGAATTAAAAAGAAAAAAAATTATAAAAAGAAAAAAAATTATAAAAAGAAAAATAAGAGCGAATCAATTTTGCTCAAATTGATATTCAAAATTCAACATCATTCCTTAATAATACCTTATTTCTGCTAACTTGCAATTTGCTTCTGCAATTTTCAAATGCCAGTATGTTATTCCTAGATGATATTGTTAGAAAGTAAAATAAATTACTAACATTTTATCATTTTGTACCAATAAACTTTTCCTAAAAAGAAAAAACTATAGATATTATTCGATCTAGTTTCTTTATGAAACAATATTAGAGTTAAAGCCAACCATAGCTTCTTGTTAACTTGTTAAACCAACACCAAACTTCTTGTTGCTGACAGAGTCCATATTAAAAGTAGGCAGGAAATATCTTGGAAACTAACAAATTTAGAAATTAAAGTAACAAAGTAAATTTTCCCTTAATGCTTATGCTCAGGCATTCTCTTGTTGGGTTACCGATGCACTCACGGAAAATCTAGGCTGAGGACAAAAGCTTCAAGCAAAATACTGATAAGAAGAAGACTCCAGAATATTGCAAATATGGTGGAAGAATACCAACTCAAAATAGATATTAGGCTTGTCGCTTCGGAGATTAACTTGGCCAATGCCCTTACTAGAGCGCCTAATAGTTGGTTAAAACTGGTTGATAAATCCTATGAAATGGCAGCAAGTGGCATTATTAGTACTTCGCTATCTTCCAAAGAAACCGAGCATGTTCATAGATCTACAGGACATCATGGCGTGAAGAAAACATTGCACTTTGCCCATAAAATTGACCCTACATTTTGTTGAGAAATGCATAGCCTGTCAATCAATTGATCCAAGTCTAATAAAATGGCTGAAAGGTGAAATAGAAGTAAAGAGAACATGGCACCGACTTGGAATTGATATTCCATATTTGTTAAATATATTTATAATGTTCAGAAAGATTTAAATTGTGTGCGAACAAAAGCTTGCACCACAAAGACACAAGGCACCTTCAAAAATCAAAAAATTTAAGGAAATAGGATTAGTGGACATACAACAACTGATTAGTAAAAAAGCAGTATCTACATATGACAGACATCAACAACATAAAAAAGAAAGGAAAAAAAATCTATTTTATATCTTTTTCTTTTTCTTTATTTAAACACAACTTATACAAAATTCTAAATTTTTCAAAATTCTACATTTACATAAAATATTTTAAAAAATAAACCAACCACAGTACAAACATCCATAGCAGTAATACATCTAAAGTATGGGGAAGCAGACAGGTAACATATGTGGTTTAGTAATTTGAGAAAATTAGTTGGAGATCAAACCTAACCATGCATATTATCTACTCATTTACTTATAAGCTTTTCATATGAAAAAGACCAATTTAGGAGTTATACTTTCTAAATATGCAGTTCTAAGTTTTTAAAACTTCCAATATAATTTATTTTAACAAACTGTATTTTTTCTTTGTTGAAACAAATTATGAGGTGGCATAACTTGTTTCAACAAAGTTGCCTACTAATTAAAACTATACCACTAATCCCAATCTTCTTTATTATCTTTATAAGAAAAGATTTTACAAATAATTGTAAATCTCTTCTATATAGCCTCTTTTGTAAATATTTTGCAATCTATTTTGCAATCATATTTCTTTTATAACTTTGTTTCTTTTTACTTAAAGTTATTCTACATTTATTTTATGAAAGTATAATGCAAAAAAACAAAACAAAAAAAAAAATACCAACAAAAAATGAATCTCTAATAACAAAAAATTATTATTATTTTGCTTTAAAGGAAAACAAAAGAAAAATCATAAACAAAGAGTGAACTAAATTTGTATGTATTTTGAGAAGTAATAAGTTATAATAATTTTATGATTTTTAGAATAATTATAAAATTAAAAGTATTTTTAATGGTGGCCTATAACTCAACCTAATTTTGAAATTTTGTAAATCTTCAATTATGACATTTTTGATTTTCAACCGACAATTTTTGATTTTTATATTTACACCAAATTAAAACAAGTGGTACTAATTTTCCAATCTACTAAATCACTGACCTACTTTATTTTTGACCTACTGAATTTTCAACCTACTGAATTATTCAACCTAGTGTATTTTCAATTTCATAACTTTGCCTTTCCGGTGTGTATTATGTATATTTTGCTGTTGATTTGAATACGAGCCAAATTTGATCAGCCCTGGCACAGTAATTAAAGCGCTGTCTTCAGAATCGAGAGGTATAAGTTTCAATGTATCCTAGGAAAACTTATTGATTGTTAATTTAAAAAAAGAAAAATTCGTAGTTAAAAAAAACAATGCTAAAAACACAGACCAGATAATCGGTTAAAAATTAATTTATCTCAAATCAGTTGAAAATGAAAATCTATAAAATAGGTTGAAAAATAAATCAGTTAAAAACTAAAATGTCATAAATCGGTTGAAAATAAAAAAGACTATATTGGTTGAAAACAATTTAGGCCTCAGTAGGTTATTTAAAAATTAGTTACCTTTTTAGTAAATGTTCTTTTTGTAGAACAATATAGTAGGTCAAGATTTTTGTAGGTCTAACTATCTGACATGTTTTTAATTTACTTTTATTTAAATAAAAAAACTATCTTCCGAAGGGCTACTGGAAATAATATTTTAATGCAGTTTAGTCGCCCGACCGGGCGACTTTATTTTTTTCTTCATTATTATTATCATTTCAATAATTCTATAAGCAAAATTTATGCGTCTAAATTTAAATTAAGCAAAATTTATGCATCCAAAATTAAAGAAGATGACTTTTATCTAACATAATAATGACCACCCTCTTCTGCGTATGTACCCATTATTTATTATTTAAATATTATCTTGTTGTAACATTCTAAAAGAAATGATAAAAACCAAGTGATGTAATTAAAAAAAATAATACATAAAAAGTTTGCTTTTATTTAACGTCTTTTTGCTACCAATCAAATTATGTTGCAAAAAATAAAAAACATTAATTTGAACAGGTATCGCTCGATTTTTTTTTCTCTCCTTATTATTCATAATGTAATCCTCATTTAATATAAAAAACAGTTGTGACAGTCAGAAAAAAAATATTTCATGTTTAAAAAAAAATCGAGTTTAGGAGAGATAGTCAAGACTTTACTGTATGAGAATTACAAAAAAAATGAATTTTGTTAAAAACTGGTGATGGACGACTGAACACATTGGCGGGCAACCGAGATTAGCTAAATTATTACTCTCAGTCGCCCGCCAGGCGACCGACCAAAATCCAAGTGTACACCACTGACTGGTCTCTAAATTGACTGCCAGGTTGAAATCCTCCCCACTTCTAATTTTTTTGCATTTACTCAATCAAATGCATTAGTAAACACAATTTAAGTTGTCAGAAAAATCTGAACTAAGTGCTAAGTATGCATACTTTCAAAATTAAAACTTATAAATTTTTTTTTGTAAGTCTTATTAAAGTCAGCCATTATGGTAGTCAAAATAGGCTATTTATGGCTGCCTTCCAGATACAACAATCACTTTCCAACATGGCGTCAAAATTCAAATTATGCACTTGTGCAGTTTGCTTGATAAATAAAGGTATCAGATCAAATTCTTTAACACCTATAACACTTTCAGTACATGAAAAAATTTAAGAATACATCTGGCCAAACTACGATTTTATCTTGAAGTCTGTCCTTCAAAAGTTTGTTTAAACTGCAGAAGAAACTTATTTAGTCTAAACAAAGGAGAGACTTCATATCTTTCCAGCTGGTTAGAGACTATATCAAAGGTAATTTAATAATAATAATAATATATAATAATAAATACATACATATATACATACATATATATATACATATATATATATATATATATATATATATATATATATATATATATATATATATATATATATATATATATATATATATATATATATATATATAAGGATCCGTCAAAAAAAATGATAGTCACAATTGAACATACCATGGTTTCTTTTATTGTGAATTTAGGTGTTAGTAAAACTCCTGGAAAATTTCAGACTCATAGGTACACTGCTAAGCCTTGCACTTTAGGATTGAAAGTCGCTTTTTTTTATAAAATAAGGGCCTGAAAAAAAGGTTCAAAAACTTTGGCAAAAATACCATGGTATTTTAAATCATGTATTTAGGTGTTAGTAGGACTCATGAAAAATTTCAGACTCACAGGGACACTGCTATACCCTCCACTTTGGACTTGTAGAAAACCCATGTACCAAAAACTAATTTTCCTCAAAACAGTTTTTTAATTATGACATACAAATTACTCAGCGTTAGTTAGCAGACATTTCTTATATCTTACATCAAACTAAGTTGTGTAAAATTAAAACATAAGCAATGTTATTATTATTTCTTTATTTTGATAATTCAATAAAACAAGTATTTTATTACGTTCAAAGTATCACATTTCTTCCAAATATATCTTCGGTAGTGAAAAGACTAAACCATTATGCTACTATTTAATATCTTTAAAACAAGATTTCATCTTTGTTATTTTGAATTTTTGTCTATGGCTTGCAACAGCTAAAAGATTTGCCTGCTTGTCACTTTCATGCCTAAAAGACCCTGAAAAATCCTGGGCAAGTTTAATTCCCCTTTCCGCACAACCATTAATCACATGTAGAGATCAGAAAGTCTTGATTTTAATATTTTTAAATTTTAATTTGGCTCTTTCATAAGATATCAATAAAAATAAATTATACTTTGATACCTTGATGTAAAGCTCATACATATGATGCCTGCAAGCTAACCATTCTATAGCTGTTCCCCTGCACTTCTCAAGTTGTGTACAAACACCATTTAACCATCCAGTGTTAGTGGCAGTTGTGTCAAATGATAGAAATTCAAGCATATCAAATAATTCCAATTCTCCAAAGATTTCTTGAATTGCTTTTGCTTGTGTGCTTGCTTTGTCAGCAGGAAAAATGCTAATAAGTTGAGCATCAGGAATGCCTGGACAGGTAATAATAACAGCTATTCTCTTAATTTTTTTTCTGCTTTGACCTGTACTTTCAGACATTATTTTCGAATCAAAATGTAAAGTCAGACATTTACTTTTAGCAAGATTTATAAACTCTTTTTTGATTTTTTGAGCATTTTTATTAATTTTTATTAACTCTGTGTCGTCAATACTACCTCCATTATTATTTATGATAGTAGCGAGTGTTGCTACTGCTGCAGTTGAAGAGATTCCAAATCTTGACAAAGTAATTCCTATGTCCTTCCCAATTCTTTTTGGAATAAGAAGAGGTATAAAATCAGAACCTCTACTTTTTTTTCCAAGAATAACAAAATCTTTATCTATTTCCTCAATTAGATTAGCATGTTCAAAATTGTTATCAGCATTAATACAGCTTATCTTTTCTAATCTCTCCTTTTTTTTTCTGGACCTCCTCTTTTCTCCTTCCTTCTTCTATTCTCTTTCTCTTTTGAAGTCTATTATATCTTGCTTTGAATTTAGTATCTTTGCAAGAAATTGTTTGCACTCTTGATCCTTTTTGATCTTGCAGAAAAACTAGATCTTCTTGTCATGCTTTTATATCCTTGCTGCTATCTTTCAGAATTTGCTCATCACAATCCTTACGAGCAATATCAAACAATTTATCTAACTTGTTTTTAAACTACTCCCTCTTTTTAATTGGTTTTGTACCAATATGATGCTTAGATTTTTCGAGTTTCTTTCTTTCAGCTTCTAAAGCCACTATTTTTGTGCTAAATAAATAATACTATATATCTAGATTTGTCCACTAACCTCTTTACATATATATAAGCTGCTTAATTGATATATCACTTTATATTCATAATAAAATTATTAATCAGATACCTAATTGCTTGATCTTGGATGAGGAAAGGAATCCCTGCTTTAAATCAGATTTTCTTCACTTGGTTAAGAACACAAAAATACTTTTCGTTTAGGCATCCAGTTTCTTTCGTGCAGCTTGCTTAAAATTTATCATCTAGGGATGATAAATTTCAAGCAAGCAAGATATAACAAGAACTCACATCACTGGATGAGACATTTGAATTTTGCTTGTGCTTCATGAGAAGCCTGTAATGGTAATACTTTAAAAAACTTCTATTAGTTGGAAGTTTAGTATTAGCTAACACCTCTGTTCTTCCTCCTACAAGAGGAAGAACAGAGGTGTTAGCTAATACTAAACTTTATTATATATATATATATATATATATATATATATATATATATATATATATATATATATATATATATATATATATAATAAAGTTTATATATATATATATATAAATATATATATATAAATATATATATATAAATATATATATATATATATAAATATATATATATATATAAATATCCATTATATATATATATATATATATATATATAAGGATGTCAGATTTTTCTGACAACTTAAATTGTGTTTACTAATGCATTTGATTGAGTAAATGCAAAAAAATTAGAAGTGGGGAGCATTTCAACCTGGCAGTCAATTTAGAGACCAGTCAGTGGTGTACACTTGGATTTTGGTCGGTCGCCTGGCGGGCAACTGAGAGTAATAATTTAGCTAATCTCGGTTGCCCGCCAATGTGTTCAGTCGTCCATCACCAGTTTTTAACAAAATTCAACATTTTTTTCTTTTCAACATTTTTTTAATACTTCAAGCTAAAAATAACAAATTCTAAAAAATGAAAAGCATACTAAATACAACCATCATCAGCAGAACACATAAGTTGCCGTTATATATAAAAAGCCGTTTTGAGGAAAATTAGTTTTTGATATGTGGGTTTTCTATAAGTCCAAAGTGGAGGGCTTAGCAGTGTCACCATTAGTCTGAAATTTTTCATGGGTCTTACTAACACCTAAATACAATAAAATACCAAATACCATGGTATTTTTGCAAAAGTTTTCAAACCTTTCTTTCCCCGGCGCCTTATTTAAAAAAAAAAAGAGACTTTCAATCCTAAAGTACAAGGCTTAGCAGTGTACCTATGAGTCTGAAATTTTCCAGGGATTTCACTAACATCTAAACTCACAATAAAAGAAACCATAGTATGTTCAATTATGACTTTTGTTTTTTTTGACGGACCCTAATATATATATATATATATATATATATATATATATATATATATATATTATATATATATATATATATATATATATATATATATATATATATATATATATATATATATATATATATATATATATATATATATATATGCAGACCTCAGTGGAAAAACCAGCATTGTCACATTTTTCTTATAATGAGAAAATCAATTTTTAAAGTTCAAAACGTTCTTTAAAATTTCATTTATACACTGCAATTTAGTTTTATATAAATATATTTAGAATAACTATAATTATATCAGATTATTTATTAAAAAATAAAAAATAAATATTTTTTCAATTTTTTTTCGGAAACTAAAGTTCATTATTAATAAATGGACATCACTTTTAGTGGCGTAAAAAAATTTACAACATTAAAAGGTGAAGATTTTTTTCTACAATTCTTAAGAAACTGACGCCAATCCTCAGGAATTTGAACATTAGCCTTTATGTTAACATTTGCCATGTCACGATTGCATTCCATATAGGAATGACCTCGTATAGGAGATGACACTTGAATACATTTAAAACATTTTTGAAAGTGAACCATCCAATGCAAAAAATGAAACACGGTGTAATTTTTGTTTTGTCCTGCACATCCATTGCAAAAAATAAATAAAATTCAAAAACTGTGTCAGAAAGATGATTAATAATAAAATAATAAAGCATAGAAAAAATATCAGCAGGTCCCTTTTTTCCTGTTACTTCATCATATGTATAAAGAAAAACTTCATCACTGGATAGGATGTGAATATTAAATTAAGAAAACTTAAGCTGTCTTTGGTAATACACACCGTTAGTTGATTTATTAGACAACGGTAAATTCTTCTGAAAATCAAAAGCAATAGCTTCAAACGTGTCTGAATATTTTGCTCGCTTTTATGCATCTGACTTTCTGTTTTAAAACACAGCAGCTTTTCTTGTGTCAAATTTTTTTTTATTATTAAGTTTGATCTTATATCTTCACCAACTGCATTTAAAAACTCTGCATTTAAAAACTCTGGTTCAGTGTGTTTTATATTAACAATGAACTCATCACAAACTAAACAAGTGCCTTTTCGTGGAAAGCCTAACCTAATGTTAAATTTATTGTTAAAAACTACTCTGTATGTTTCATATCCTACTTTAACAGTTGCGTAAATATGTTTGAATAGTTCAAACATTACGGAAAAACTTTCTGACAACTCCTAACTGGTTGTCAGAAAGTTTTTCCATACTTTGTTGACACAAAAAAAAAATTAAAATGCAAGACCGGAATTTTTTTTTTATTACTTGATAGACTGCCTGCCCCAACCAATGTAGCAACATTCCATGATTTACAGTAAAAAAATTAAAAATAAAAACATTTTATTAAAAAAATAAAAATAAAAACATTGCTTATATTATTATAAACATTCAGAATGTTTTAAAAACATTCTGGTCAATTAAATCTGCGTTTTTGCAGCTTTTTTAAAAAATGATTAAATTGTAGATAAATTAATGATTTTAACTTTCTGATTACACGGAAATATATATATATATATATATATATATATATATATATATATATATATATATATATATATATATATATATATATATATATATATATCATTAAAGTTTTTAATTAGTTTGTTCCTTTCCTCACTACTAATATTTTTAAAACATCCAAGTCAAATACAATTACTGTCTGCCCCAATAATATGGCTCAATAAATTGTGTATTTTTTTTTCTATTTTTGGAATTAATATTAATTTTTCTTTTTCTCTTTTTTTCTGTAACCACCAGACTATCATTACAAGCCATTTTGTTTTTTGTTTACAATTCCGCGGCTTTTTATTCAACCAATACTTGCAATATTAAGGAATCACATGGTTTTGTAAACTATAAAAACTTTGGACAATGTAGGTTTTTGAAAATGTAACTCTCAACATCATCGATTGTTCGATGGACTGGATTTTCACTTGGTAATTAAAATAAAATATGAAACAAAATATGCTTGTTTGAAAAATAATAACTAAAAAATTTCAAAAATGTGACATCGCTGGTTTTTCCACTGAGGTCTTTTTTTGAGTGTTTATATTTATTAGAGATGGGAAACAAACCAAACCCAAGCCGAACGAAGCAAACTAAAACCTTACCTACGACCGAACTGAATCGATCCTGAACTTTACTTCTTACCGAACAGAATCGGAACTTTGAAATTGTTGGGAACAAATCAAACTGAACTAACTGTCTCTACCCTAACCAAAAAAAGATTTGTAGTAGTGAAAATTTTGCAATTCGCAGTGCAATATTATTTTTATATAATTTAAAAAAGAAAGGAGACAGTATATATATATTTTTTATAACATGTTTTCTCCGCAACTTTTTTAGTTATAACATAGGTTTCAATACAGTAGAAAAACATTATTCTGAAGTACACAACACTATCAATAAATCAATTTTTTCAGAAATTGGAAATATATCTAACATTAGATATATCTAACGTCACGATAGGTCTACAATACCTAACATAATTCATCACATAACTATGTACATATGTGTAATTATGTAAAACTTTAATTATATATATATATATATATATATATATATATATATATATATATATATATATATATATATATATATATATATATATATTTATATATATATATATATATATATATATATATATATTTATATATATATATGTATAACTATATATATATGCATATACATATATAATTATATTATGTGTATAACTATAATACATAACATAACAGAATTACCATAGCCTAATACATAAAATAAGTCTACAATACATAACATAATACTAATTTGTTTAGGTCAGTCTGCAAGATCAACGGCTCAGACAGTGATATGTAATTTGAAGGCAGCTTTTCTGTTCAGCTTGAATGAAAAATATATTATTTATCCTTTGCACAAGCTATCAACACTTATTTTTACTTATTCCAAATACTTGTCTTTTGTCAATGCAGAACAATTTTGTTTACCCAGTGATGTGTAGTATGGTAGACAAAATTATTTCTTCTTTAACACCTTAGGTGATACGCAAGGACTCAGGCAGTACAGATTATTGAAATTGTTGGCTATTACTGCTACAAGTACTGCCAGTGAAAGAGTTTTTTCAGTGCGTGGGGTGACGATGAGTGATTGCAGGGCTTGCCTTAACCCAGAAACATTAGTTATATTTCTTAAATATAATATGCAGCCCTGATAACTAGACTGACTGTAGGCTACTTAAGCTACCGTTATCTGCGTTTAAAAAATTACTGCTTTTATGTTTTGTGCACTTTAACTGCAGCGTTTTGTTTTTTTGAACTTTTAAAGTTTCAGTAGTTAAAGCATAGCAAATTATTTTAAATAATTTGCAATGGTTTAACAACTTAATATTACTTCAATTTATTTGTGTTTTATCATTGTAAATGTAACTAACAAAACTAATAAAAAAACATTTGTGTTGATACCAAACCAAACTGAACCCGAACTTTAGTTGTTACCAAACCAAACCTGAACCTGAACTGCACTTAAGACAGAACCGAACCAAACTCAAACATTAGATAAAACTAAACTATAAGGACTTTCAAGCTATTCTGGCAAATACGCTTGTCTTTATAGTGAAGGAGAATGCACCCTCAAAACAGGGAAACTAAGAATATTGGGTTCCATTGATTTAGGTTATGATCAATATATATGTGATGAAAAAAATCATTAAAAATGCAAGAATACAAAAATGCTATAAATCCTTGTTTAATATTCTTAAAAGAAAACCAAGAAACATTTCTTGAACACATTGTTCCTCCACCTGAGTTCCACATTAATATGGGAATTGTGGATAAACTTTGTACTATGTTTCTATATGTTTGGCCAGCTTTTCAAAATTGGTTGAAAACACATTACATATTAATGAGAGGATACCATGGTATAGGTTTAGATGGAAACAATGCTAATAAATGTATGTCCTTGTTAGATGCTTTGGAGAGGGATGTTACCTTAACTGCAACGATCGATAATTAATTGTTTGCGTAAGTTTTCATTAGTGAAATCAGGTTTAAAAATGGATAGAGATATTTCTGTTAAAATTGAAGACTTCAAATGTTCTTTTTTTAGTCTCCAATTATATACAAAAGATATTTTTGTCTATGATTTGAAAGTTTTCTTGAAAATACATATTTTAGTGTGTCATATTCTTCCCTTTCTAGAACATGATAATAATAGCTTAGGAAACTACACAGAACAATGTGGTGAAGCATTCACTACATTGTCCTGTGTTCATATAGTTCTATAAAAAAAACTATAGGACACAAAAATTAAGGAGAAAAACTAAAATCTGCTGTAGTGAATTTGAATTTAAACAGTAAGTAGCATTAATATAATTTGTGCTATATTTTTGTTAAATGTGTTTTTTGTAAATAAAGCTAATACATGTTGATGGCTTATTTTGACTACAATAATGGCTGACTTTATTCAAACTTAAGAAGAAAAAAAGCAAAAAATTATAAGTTTTAATTTTGAAAATATATATACCTAGCACTTAGTTCAGATTTTTCCGACAACTTAAATTGTGTTTACTAGTGCATATGATTAATTAAATGCAAAAAAAATCAGGAGTGGGGAGAGTTTCAACTTGGCGGTCAATTTTGAGAACAGTGAACAGCAATATACAAAATTATATAAATAATTATTTATTAAATACAATACTAATAGTAAAATAAAAATATAGAAAAAAAACAACCTTGTATTCTCCATCAGCATGTAAATCAGCTAATTCTAAAATATTTGAAATAAAGAATAAAAAATAAGACTTAATAAATGAATAAAAAGTTTATATAAAATGTAAAACATACCAATGCAAGATCCAAATGTATACAGAGAAGCAACAGGATTATAATGAGCATCAAGCCATTGCTTACTATAACAAAATAATTTTTTACTAAATTTTTTGTCATATAAGCATAACTTAAATTAATTTTTTCGATAGATCAGTGGACATGGTCAAGAATGAAATGTGATGACATGCAATGACATGTAATTCACTGTGCATCTAAATTTAGTATTGCATGCTTTTAATCACATTCATCAACATAATTTAGACGCACTTTTTTCAGATGCCTTAAAACTTACTATTGCAAATAAGATTTTTAAATTAAATCTAAAAGCAATATTTATAAGTCTGTTGCCAAATAAACATTAGTTAAACAGCATATTAAATAAATGAATATTTGAAAAAAATAAAAAATTAAGTTTTCTAAAAATTAAAACAATTCTTTTTAGTTAAAAAAGAAAAAGAAAAAAGGGACAACTAAATTAAAAAAAAAAAATCAAAGGTATTTCAAAGAAAATGTTTACAAATATTTCTTCAAAATATTTGTAAACATTTTCTTTGAAAAAAATATTAGTATTTATGCATCCATTAAAAATTCTATAATAACAACCTAAGAACAGTCTAATTTAAGTCATGTAAAGAGAAAATTGAGTGGCTTTAAGAAAATTGGAGGCAAAAAACATTTATTGAAAAAAGCTATTTCGAAATAAAGATATGCTATTTTGAAATAAGGTTTTAAAACAGGTTAAGAAAAAGCTTTGTTAAAAGATTCAAATCTGAAAAGTATAGTATTCTCTTCGTAATATCAAGTTTGCAAAGCTGCTGCCAGTATTAGAATTTGGGATTCTTTTAATTGGAGTAAGTTTGTTTAATATAAAGGTTAAATAAACTTATATAAGATGCTGGAGAACTGCATTGTTTTATCAGTGAACATTCTAATTGATCAAAACAAATAGTAGCAGTTTCATCAAAATACTGGTGAGACTTTCATTTTTATCTATTTATATATCTCATTCATTATTTATTCATTATTGACTTATAAAAATAATATTGTAATATTTAATGATGCAAAACAAATATTAGGCATATACCTCTTAGATTCAATGTTGACTTCATTTGCCACCATAGTTACAATACTCATTTTTATTCAAAAAATGCAACCTTGAATAAAACAAATATATTAATTTTTAAATTGTTCATAAACAAAAATCGTTTTTTTGAATTAAATTATGTTAAATTAAAAGTCTTAAATTTAACATAATGGCAAAGTGGGTGCTTTTTTCAATATATACTGGTAAGCAGCTTTGTTTTTAAAGAAGTGGTAGGGACATTTTTATCTTTGCTTATTTGCTTGTTTGTAGCTTCTTTGATAGACACTGTAATTTTTATATCCATTCAACAACAAACCTTATGTTAAGAATGTTGTAGTTTTATGTTAAGAATGTTGTAGTGCGCTTTTTAATTTTTTTTTTTTTTTTTTGTAGAAAATTAAAATAATTAAAATATTTTTTTTAATATTGAATTAGGAGTCTAATCATTTTTTCTTATATGTATTAAATTTTTTTAAGAAAGAATTAAGAGTCATTAGGAATTTTTAGGCTCAGAGATGGTAGATAATATATTATTATAAGATGTCTTTTTTTACTCTGTTATACCTTTTTTACAAACTTATAGAAAACAAATACTTAACTTGGAAAATGAAAAGTGATAATAATTTAGTTATTATCATCTGAAGTTTTCTTATTTTAACATAATTTTCAAAACATTAAACTACAAACTCAGATTATTTTACTTTGCTAATTTTACTTACTTCTATTTAATTTTACTAAATATTATTTACTATTTCAAATACTACTTTAATTATCTTTTACAGCTTTTACAAAACAAACACCATACACTGCATATTTTATTTGTATTGTTTTACAGCCTCTACAAACGCTATACACTACATATTTTATTTGTATTATTTTACAGCTTTTAAAGCCTCTACAAACACCATACACTACATATTTTATTTGTATTATTTTAAACATACATTATATATTTGTCTGATAAATTTATTTATGCGTGTATTTATTAGCTTTTTCAAGTTTTAGGATTGATACTATCAATCCTAAAACTTGAAAACTAAATGTATTTATGTAATGTACATATACCTTTATAATGAAAACAGAATTTTTAAGTTAAAAATGCAATTTCATGATCTGTTTATTTCTTTAAAAAAACAAATTATTCAAGATATTAAACATAATTTCGTAGATATATTCACAAATAAATAAAAATAATAGAATTAAATCAAAAAACGCTGTTAATATAGGCATTTTTTAGTAAAAAAGAGAAAATATTTTTTCTAATTTTATTTTTTTTGATTTCTATATTTTTGTATTTTTGCGAAATCTTTTTCGAATTGTATCAAATTCAAAAACGTCGCCGTCGTTTTTTGGTGTTCAACGCTAGCGTGAGGGTGTTCCAAATAACAACATTTTTGAAAAGTGTGCCACCCCCTTATTGTGTTTTATATGATAAAATATGCTGCCACCCCCTTATTGTGTTTTATATGATAAAATAACACTGGATTTAAAAGTTTTTTTGAATATAAAAGTATTTTTAGTGGTAATATTAATAAGAAAAAAGTTTTTCAAAAGTCTTGTTGGATCTCAAAAAAAGCGAAACTATACAAAAGCTTCAAAATTAATAATTATTTTATAAAAAAAATTATTATTTTAGATTCTTGTGAACAGAAATTGCTGCGTTTTTTTAACTAAAAATGAAAAATAGGGAATTTAAAAGATTTTTCAAGCATAATTTTTTTTAGCATTCAGGACCATCCCAAAGAAATTTTAATAAATGGGGAGGGGCGACATATCTGTTTTTGGCCGACTAAAACCAAAAAAATTTTTTTGCCGACTAACTATTCTTAAAATTAAAAAAAGGGTCTGATGTTTAAGGGTCTTGGGGCACCCCTAAAAATAATTTTTTATTTTTTGAAAAATTTTTAAATACAGAGTTATTTTATCATATAGACAACATTAAGGGGTGGCAGCATAGATTTTTCAAAAATATTGTTATTTAGGACGCCCTAGCTAGCATACATTAAGAAAGATCTGCATCATCAACAAGTAATATTAATAGTTTGTAAAAGTTATCAAATAGATTTGAAGTTAGTTGTAAGGTTTTCACGGTGCTAAAACTTAAGTGTTTTTTGCCCATACCATTCAAATCAGTTTGTATTACGGTTCTCGGTACCTATTTCCATACCTAAAAAAATGCAACACCCATTGCAATGAATTGCTTATAGTCTAAGAGCCCTTTACCGCCAGACCTATGTTATTTTATAATGGCTAAAAATTTCTCACTGCATGCTTCCAACACAAGTAGAAACGATAGTCAACTATGTACTTTAGATCATGGTGGCTTTGGCTGGTAACAGATAGCCAGAGGTGTTTAAAATACCGGCTAAATACGTCAAGTTGTAAAGCGTAATTTTCGTATAATATTTTTCAGAGTAGAATTAGAAATCACGCCATCCATTACAACCCTTTGCCAGACACCCTTAAATTTCAAAAAATTGTAATTGTGCATACGTTATAGTATAAAAATGTAAACTTATACAGGTTACTTGGGTAACTATTAGAAGATATTTTCTTATTATTTTGACATTTTCTACAGTTCTAAACCCTAGCTAGGCAAACATGTATGTTAGCAATACTGTTAGTTTTATATGTAAAAAATGTTACAGCAAAAACCTTAGTTACTTAAATTTACTGAAAATAATTGTTGTTTGGTTGCGTGAAAAAAGTACTGTTTTTTTTTAGCATTTAAGAACTGTTAGAGTTTAAGATTAGGTTCTAACTTATAGGATAGATGAAAATTATAATAAAAATGAATTTAAAAGGTGGTTTTAATAGCTATACTTTTCAAAATTAAATAATCAACAACTTTAACAATTGTAAAAGGAAATCATTTTGAAAAATTTTAGGAAAAAAGACAAAAAAAAAAGTTAAAAAATTTTGCCAATCTCTATTTAATTTAATCGATTTACTTTGCTTTAAATATATTTAAAGTAGTACAAATAACAGTATAAAATCTAGAGTCTATAATAAAGTATAAACAATAACAATAACAATATAAAATCATGTTTAGAGAATTCACTTAAACTAATAATAAAAAGTTAGTTGCAGCATCAAAGATAAAAGACAGGCTGTGTAATTAAAAAAAACCGAGTCTGGGTTAGAATACACTATATTACTACAAAATCTAGACAACTCAGCAATAACATCCAGCTTTTTGGGTTTATATTTTTCTATTTCTATTAATATTAAATGCGCATGTATACTTGTAATACTTAAACTGCAACATTTATCTGCAAAATTAAATTTGTTGTTTTGCAAGTTGAAACAAAAAAAAAAAAAGAACAAGTCGTATAGAAAGTTAAATTTTAACGAGCGTTAATGAGTGTTAACGAGTGTTAACGAGTGTTTTTTAGTATTAAATTTTGCAACAATTTTTGTTTACTTTAACATCAATTTCTTTCTAAAGTATGAAATTTATTTGAGCAGTAATGTGTAGGCGTTAGGGCATTATAATATTTATAAAGAATATATCTTGTGATCTTTCGTAATTAAACATTCTACTTTTTAAAACTATTTTGGTCTCGTAGCCACAGATTATGGTTGTAACTTTTGCCACAGCATATATTTGCAAGTAAGCATAATGTCACTATCTGAAAGTTACCATAAATTTATAGCATTAGATGCTACGTAGCATTAGATGCGGCGTCGTATTACGTCCGCAGATCTGTCAAACAGGTTGTAGAAAGTAAATGCAATGTATGTATAAATGAATGTATGTGACATCACATCAATTAAATTGCAATTTACTGTTTATCCAGAACTCATTGCACTGCATCTAGCTAAATAATTTTAGCGTTTTTTTTATGTTTATGTTAGTTAATTACATTTAGATATTTTTTATTTATATATTTTAGTAAGCTTCCCTTTAAGTTTTTGTTTTGAAAAGGTTAAGGTATTTTTTTATTATACTTTAAGAAAATAATATAATTATATTAAGTATATATCAAATATATATCAAATTATTATATAAAATGTAATTAACTTTAATCAATATTTTTGTTACTTTTTAATGTTTTTTTAGTTTTTCTTATATTACTGCGATTAATTTTTAGTTGTAAATAAAATAAATATGTCGGCTTTTGACATAAAAAAAACTCATTTTTCAATTGTGAAACGTATTGTAGGTGTCAAACATGTAAGTTTTTTCTTCGTAAAATTTTTTAAACCAGTAGTTTTGAAATATAGATATAAAAAATATAGATATTTCATAATTTTTAAACGGAAATTTTTCTTTTAGTAACACGTCAAAAAATTGAATACAAAATGTATTAATTTCAGTAGTGGTAAGTTTCAAATTTCAAGCAGAATCTTCAATGGATAATCTAAAAAATGCCAATCCACTTGATCTTTTAAAGTTTATAGCTTAGCCTAAGTTGCCGCTCATCTCGATGTAATATTTGTTTATTTTGGACTCATACAAAATGTAATACGCTTAATGATACTTAGTACAGTTTACTACAATTAAGTTGCTCGTTGCGGAATTGTGTAAACTGTATTAAAAGTGTCTTTCCATTCACAGATGTTTCAGATAATGAATTTAAATTCCTATTTTCTTCTGAAAAATTCTTAAAACTGATGGTTTACCTCTGTCTACAAACTTTTTCCTGTCTTTTCATTTAAATAAAGTCTCTAATCAAATTTATAAATTTCATTTCGTGTTTTAGATTCTGAGGAAGAAATTTCTACTTCATTAGACCATAGTTTGTAAGTATTATGATGTAAGCGAATTATGTGCACTTAATTTTATTAAAATAAGCGCTCTCTCCTTTTTTCATCTAAACATATCATCGTTACAAAAACATTTTGAGGATTTAAACATAATACTATCATTAATTAATTTTGATTTTTCCATTATTGGTATAACTGAAACAAGGTTAAAAAAAGGAACATCCTCAATTCATCCAATTCTCATTGATAATTACAACACACACCAACGGAATTCTCTTTTGGTGGTACATTATTATATTTATCAAAGAACTAATTTACACACAAAGAGATGATTTAATGATTTACACACCTAATTGTTTAGAATCCACATTTGTTGAAGTTATTTTTTCTAAAAAGTCTAATATTATTCTTGATTGCGTTTATAGACACCCTTGCATGGATATTAATATTTTTAATAAAATCATATCTGTCTTACTTCAAAAAATATCTGCTGAAAATAAATCTATTTTCTTACTTGGTGATTATAATATTGACCTGATGCAATCAAATAATGACATTGCGACGTCTGATTTTTTAAACTTATTTTCTTTTTATAATATTCGCCCTTTTAATACTTTGCCGACTAGAATTACTGATCACTCTGCTACAATTATTGAAAAT
Source organism: Hydra vulgaris (assembly GCF_038396675.1). NCBI lineage: Eukaryota > Metazoa > Cnidaria > Hydrozoa > Anthoathecata > Hydridae > Hydra > Hydra vulgaris. The sequence continues at coordinate 7,616,246 of NC_088928.1, read as the reverse complement.
ATTTTCTTTAGTTTAATAGCTAATGAAATTATTTTAGGAAATTTGACACCTTCTGTTTCTGATCACTTACCTCAATTTCGTATTTGTCCCAATTTTCAATAAGTTATTTTTACCACGCAGACACAATTTAAATAGCAGGAGTTTTAAAAACTTTAATAAAGAAAATTTTAAATCTGATTTATCAAAAATTCACTGAGTCGATGTTATAAAGTCCAATGATACTAACACATGTTTCCAAACGTTTATTACTGAAACAACATTGATTTTAGATTAAACTTTTTTATTGCATTAATAAAAAAATTTTCACAGAAAATGTAAAAAATCTTCGCGAACTTCGGAAAGGATATAACGTTCTAATTAATGTAAAAAATTTTAATAAATCATCTACCAACTGTTTGCTAGAAAATGAAATATATATAACTGATCTAACTCTAATCTCTAATCTTTTACGAATGTTGCTCATAAACTCAAATCCAATATTCATTCGTCTTACATTAACTATCAAAAGTATCTTAAACATCCAAATTTACACAGTTCATTATTATTTCCAACAAATATTCCAGAAATTTCATCTCTTATATCTAAATTGAATCCAAAAAAATCATTAGGTCTAAAGAGCACTCCCACAAATATTTTTATAGATTTTAACTATGAATTTTCAAATATTTTTTCTAAACTATTTAATACTTTATTCTAAAATATTTAATAGAAAAAATTAGGAAAGCTCTTGATACTGGTCATTTCGTTTGTGTTGTTTCTATCGATTTACAAAAAGTTTTCGATACCGTTGACCATAGTATTTTTATTTCTAAATTAAATCATTATGGAATTCGCGGTATTGTAAATGACTGGTTTCGATCTAATCTTTCAGATCGAAACAATTTATAAATATTGGTTTCAATTCTAGTAATAAATCAGTTTTTGTGTGGTGTTCCTTAAGGTTCTGTTCTAGGTCCTCTTTTATTTTTAATCTACGATAACGACCTAATCAACTCTGTTCACTTCTCTTCAGTTCATCTGTTTGTTGATGATACAAATTTCTTGCACATCAACATATTGTATCCTTTTTTATGTAAAAATGTTAATTCGGATCTTAAAGGTATAGTTCACTGGTTAAATGCTAACCTAATATGTCTCAACACCGAAAAAACTGAACTAATTTTTTTTACATCTCCGAGAAAAAACTATTTCTTTAAAAATGTTGAAATCAAAAGCAAGAAACTCGAGCTAACGGTAAAAGAAATATCGAGCTAACGGTATGCTTTCGATAATTCGTCATTATGTCGATAAAGTTACAATAAAGAATATTTACTATGCATTATTCTCATCTCACCTGGAGATAGAACAAAATAACTTTGGTATTTTGTAAAACACAAAAATGTTATTTTGTTACATCTTAAATATTAAATATATTAACTACATTTTTTAACAAAGACATGTTGAAAATCTATAAAATTTTGTTCTAGGTAGTCATTCTTCTTACGCAGTGCTGTTGCACCCCCACGCCCCTAAATTAGGGTTGGTTGGGACCCGGCGAATCTATGGAAACTCTTTTTAAAGTAAAAGGAGTTTTTTTTTTGTAATACCTAAAAATGGAATTTTTTTAAATTTATTTTGGGAGGGGCTCCGACTCACTAGCTATTGCACTGTTCTTACAAGTTTGTTTGATACCTGTTTGCGCCGGCTCTGAACAAGACTAAGACATCTAATTTAAAACAGAACACTTCGCTACATAATAAAAAAAGGGTAATACATAGCGTATAGGAAAGGGATGAAAAATATTTATCAAAGAAATAGCTTTTTTAAAATTTTCTATCAATTATTTAAGTCTTACAGATATTAACACAACAATTAAACTAATCTAATTACAAACAAAATGCAAGATGAACTTGATTTTATTTTTCGTATACCTGTGATTCTATTACAAGAGTTTAAGTATTTATTAAAAACTATTATAAGTAATAAATTAATAAGGAATTTTATCAAGATTTCTAAATAATAATAATAATTATATGTTTTATATATCAATACTAAATAAATAACAGAGAAAGTCATATATAAAATCACTTTATTAATGCTTTGTAAAATGCAATATCAACAGCAGGCATGTATGAATACATGGAAATGATATCATTGGCTTTTTCAACAGATAAAGACTGATAAGGAGCACGTAAGCAAGATGCCATTGGTATATTTGTCTTTAATGGTTTGGTAATAATGCTTGATGCTGCTCGCTTGACAAACTTATTAATATGAGCTTGTGAATAATTGTCTGAAAATGAGGTTTTAAAAAAAACATGGTATGGCAGTCCATTTCGATAAACAAGATTTTTAACTCTTGTATAAGGCACTAACTTATAACTTGAAAAACCAGCAACAACTGAAAAATTCTTCACATCTATTAATTGCATTTGGTAAACAGAGAATGGTTTATTACGGTTTACATTTTTAATAGCTCTTTCTAGTCCAAGCCGACTAAATATTTCTGCAACAGAGAAAGATTTTTCAATATGACTATGAATGTTATCACATTCTTAAATGCTGGAGTGACCTGGCTTGCAGAACTTTTGCTCATTGAATTTAATTTGTGGGTATCGTATAATAAATTCACATAAAGCTGCTGACATGAAACTATTGCGGTTTTGTCGTACACATGAATCGAACCAAAGTATGAACTTATTTATGTCAAGGTCATCCATGATTTTCAGAAGCAGACATGTTACAGCACTGGCAAAATCATTCCTCCACGACCAGCCATAGCTTCATGCTAAAGGACGCAATAACCTTTCTTGTTAAGCGAACAATGACCAGTTAAGTTATAATTTGAAAGTTTCCGTTTGTAATAAAAGTTTCCAACATTAGCCCGAGGCAAACTTAAAACATTTTCAAGATCAATACAAACAACTGCAGTTTTAGGATCAGCATTTTGACGATCTTTTTCACGTTCAGTTTTGGTATCATTCCTTGATGTTATGTGCTTATTATAACTATCTGTCGGCTCATTGCTTACATTAACAATGTTGCAATATTCATAGCATGTGTCACATAAATCTTTCTTTGGTTTTTGAAATTCTATGTTGAACTCGTGATTGAAAATATAACGATACATATGTTCTTTTACTGGTATATAGTCATTTTCATCACAATATATTTTAAAAAGATCATACTGTTTACCTATATTGAGTGATCCTTCCATATACTCTTTAAATGTCTTTTTCCTGCAATAATGGGCCTCAATTCTTGGAAAAAGATCTCGTACAACTTTTTTAGAATCTTCTGGTAAGCTTTTTTTTACATGTCTTCCAAATTTTGATTGCATTGGCGTTTCAGTGGTTAACCATTTATTAAATTTGTGAAAGTAAAATATTCTTTGGCTACTAATATTCAATGTTGAAAGATAGTAGGATTTACAAACTCTATATTGTGTATTAGAAACAAAGAAGCTATAATAATAAGACATTTTTCTTCTCGAATTTTCACCAGCAGCTGTCCGACAGCGTTTTTTCTCTAGTTTTTCGGTAGTTTTTGAATAAAAATGTTTTTTACCGTCATCATCTAAGGTCCAAAAGTTATCAAATATAACTTGACGCTCAATCTCAGTTATATTAGTAGAGCATTTGAACTTACAATTTCTGCAACTTTTTAGCGTTGCGATAGATCTTTCAGGCACTTGTTTACCTTTACCTGACTGACGTTAAGCTTTACCCGACTGACGTTGCATTTTTCTTATATTTTGTTTCCAATTACTCGTATCAGCTTTACGTTTTCTAGATATTCCACCATGGGGTGACCTACGAGAAGGTGTAATACCAAGCGACTCTAAAGATTAAAAAACTCCGTTACCTTTTTTACTTGATTCAATCAATCAATCATTTATTTCACTTTATAAAATAAATTTAATACAAAGCTAGGATCATTCACAAACAGTTATGTAACTGACAAAAACGTGACGACCTACAAATATTAACCGTAAATTTGTAAAAGTATATAAACTTAATAGTAAATTAATAATAATAATAAAATTAATAATGATAATAAAGTAGTAATAGTTGTAATAATAACAGTAGTAATAACAATAATAATTATAATTATAATAATAACATTAGTAATTTGCAACAGTAGCAATAATAAAAATAATAATGTCAATTATAGAGATAATAATAATGCTTAACAATAACAATATGTGCATAGAAGTGGTCATTTGGGGAAGTGCTATAAATAATACCATATAAGCTATACCTATATTTATTTAAGACACACACATACATTATATATATATATATATATATATATATATATATATATATATATATATATATATATATATATATAATATATATATATATATATATATATATATATATACATATATATATATATATATATATATACATATACATATATATACATATACACACACACATATACATACATATATATATATATATACGCACATATATATATATATATATACACATACACACACGTACATACACATACATACAAACATACATACATACATACATATATACCTACATACATACATACATACATACATACATATACATACACACATATATACATATACAAACATACATACATATACATACATATACATAATCACACATTTGCATATATGTAAATAAACACATATAAATAAATAAGTAAACACATTATACATATACATGTACATACACACAATGCACACTCAGGTTCATACAAATGTGTACATATATGGAACAGAAGGGTAAGGAGTAGTAAAAGAGATAACTGAATAGGTTTAAAATAAGCGAAAACTAAAAGCTGTTATATTTTAGAAAGATAGACAGGATTAATTGAAGATATAAGATAGTGAAAATGCTGTGTTGAAATTTTATTGAGTGTTTTTATGAAGGATAAATTTTTTGATATTGGCAATGAAAGCATTCCTAGTAATGTTTGGGGATTTATTTTTATTGAAAGTGGCAGAGAGTTCCAAGAGTGAATTGATTGGTATTTAGTAGATTGAATACCATATTTGCTAGTTTTTTTTGAAGGTAGAGCTAGTTTATAACAAGATGTTGATCTAAGTTTGTAACTATGGATATCACTTGTGAATTTAAAATAGTTGTTGAATGCAATAGGCATGGTATTATGAATGATATTCCACACAAAAACACAGTTTAACAAGAAGATGAGTTCATCTAACTTCAAGATATTTGATAACCTATACATTAAGTCTGGATTAAAATTACTTGGCTGGAAATGAACTATTCGCATAGATTTATTTTGAAGTTTTACAAGATTTTTAATTTGAGTAGATGAACTTTGCCCCCATATTTGGCAGCCATACCTTAGGTGGGAATTAAATATAGCATGCCAAATATTTATCAATGTTTCGTAGTTGACAAAATGCCTTACTTTGGAAAGCATTCCATTAGCTCGACTTAGTTTGCAAGATATTGCTTTTACTTGTTGGTGAAACAATAGATTTTCATCTAATATAATGCCTAAATATTTGATCTTATCTACAGTATTAATTTTTTTACCGCTTATTCTGAAATTAGGTTTTTTTGTAATTTTGTTGCCTTGAGATTTAAAGATAACTATTTCAGACTTCTTGGTATTTAAGGAAATTTTGTTTGATCGTAGCCATTGTACCAAACATGGAAGGTCATGATTAAGATTTTTATTTAGTTTTTTAAGAGATTTACTAACAATAAGAAGATTGGTATCATCAGCAAAATGATATGTTTTGGAGAATTTTACACATGTGTGCAGATCATTTATATAAACGAGGAAGAGTAGAGGACCTAAGATTGAACCTTGTGGAACACCAACACATGTAAACCTAGTATTGGAGGAAGTGTTTCCAATGCTTACAAACTGAGAGCGCATATACAGGTATGACTTGAACCATTTGAGAGCAACTCCTCTGACACCGTAATGATTTAATTTAGACAGCAAAATCTCATGATCAACAGTATCAAATGCCTTCTGCAAATCAACAAACACTCCAGCAGCAAACTGTTTTTGATCCAGGGCTTCACATATTGTCTCAGTTATATCAATGAGTGCTTGATTTGTACAGTGCTTTTTGCGGAAGCCAAATTGAAAGCTATAGAGAATATTAGATTGATTTAAAAAGTTTTCTAGTCTGTTAAATATGAATCTTTCAATTAGTTTGCCAATATTTGAAAGTAAAGATATAGGTCAATAGTTACAATGATCTAGTTTGGATCCACTTTTAAAAATAGGTACAACTTCAGCAATTTTAAAGAAGTCAGGAAACACTCCAGTTTCAAATGATTTATTCATCATAATGCTCAAAGGGTAGCTTAAATCTTTCGATGCTAAGATCAATATTTGCGTAGGAATGCTATTAGGCCCAGTGCTTTTTCTAGGGTTCATATAATCATTTATTTCTTGTGGTGTAACAGGGGTTATATAAAAGGAGTTAGGATTTTTATTTTTAAGGTAGTGGTTAAAGTTATGTCTAGGAGAGATGATTGTTTTAGAAAGATTTTCTGCAATTGTGGAAAAATAGTCATTAAATGAGTTAGTGATTACGGCATTATCAGTTATAATTTGGTTATTTATAGTTAAACTTTCAATTGTGTTGTGACTGTTTGGCTTTATAGCAATAATCCTTTTTATTCCTCTCCAGGTGTTTCTAAGATTGTTTAAATTTTCATTGAAATATTTTGAGTAGTATGATTTTTTTGAATACCTCAACAAGTTACTTATTTGATTTCGATAATATTTGAATTTAAGAAAGTATTCTTCCTTTGATTTCTCATTTTTACATTTTATAAACTTTTTGTGAAGTTTATTTTAATATGTATCGATTTAATGATGCCAACAGTAATCCATGGTTTTGATATGGTTTTATTAGTATTCTTAGAAGACAATTTAAAAGGGGCATGATAATCAAGTATTTTGTTTACCAGCTCTAGAAATTTTAATAAAAAATTATTGATACTATAAGTGACTTAATGACTTAGTGGTAGCCATTCAGCATCTTTTAGGTCTTTGAGAAATAGATTTTCATTAAAGTGTTTAAAACAGCGACGATTTATTTTTCTTTGTGGTTGTTTAATATTCTTGCTAGGAAAAGCTATGAACTGCATAAGATGGTCAGCAAGAGATACTGTAAGGTTACCAGATACAAAATTAGGGTCATAAAAGTTTAAAAATATATTATCTATTAGTGTTTTGGAATGGGGTGTAATTCGAGTTGGTTGGGTAATAAATGGGAATAGAGAAAAAGAGCACATGGAATCAAGAAAGCTGGATACAGTATTACAAGAGTCGTAGTTCAAAAGATTAATATTAAAGTCTCCTAAGATCATTATATTTTTATTTTCAAAGGATAACTTATCATGTAAAGTTTGTATGAATTGATTATTAAACTCAACTGTGCACATACAAGGATGACGGTAAATACATCCCACTATGATATTTTTTTCATTCGGGTATAAGATTTCAATGAAGGTTGATTCAAGTTCTTTTAATTTTAAAATTTGAAGGTCAGATCTCAACTTGTACTTCAAGTCTGATTTTATATATAGAAGTGTCCCTCCTCTGTTGGAGTAACATTCGGTATGTTCAACAGTGTAGCCACTTAATGAAATATCAATTCTAAGAATTTGATTTTGTTTTAAACGGGTCTCAGATATTACAACAATATTTGGTTTGTTTTTCATAAGGGCTAGCAGACATCTAAGGTCATCAATATAGAATGTTAAAGATGATATATTAACGTGAACAAAAGTTTTAGAATCTTTATTAATGGCATGATTGTATTCAGTTGTATCATAGTATTTACAATTTATTTTAATGATTATCTAGGATGTATAAATAATAAATTATTTTGTTTTTTATGCACTCTGGATAATCAAAATAAAAAATTGGCAAAATTATAACGCTAATTAAGTGAAAAAATACCTTCGTTTTGATTTAGAGCATGTTCCATTTTTTGGTCAATATTTTTAGTTGCCATTTTGAAAATTACAATAACAGCAAAATTATTCCGTACAAATATGTAATTGTAAATATATGATTGGTTGATCGGAGTTAAAATAAAAGATAACATATTCAATTTTGCTTTTTTAGGAGAAAGAACAATGCAATATGGCATGCACCACCGTATTAAAAGTTTTATATGTTTTTAATATAAATAAAATAGAAAAACATAGTGCAAAACTATTCTAAAACTTTGAAAACTCGATTTTTTCAAAAAGTGCAGATAGAACAAAATAATTCTAACGTCGCGAAGTTGCTATCGTCTCAGCGTCAATCCATTAGAATTATAAACTTTCAACCAATTAAATCAGATACATCGAAGTCCTTCAAAAAACTTTTCATTTCAACATTTCCAGCGCTTGTAAAGTATGCTAATCTTCTTTTTGCTTTTGAGCCTTCAAATAAAAACTTACCATCTCATATCGCAAACTTGTTCACAGAAAGTAGACTATTACATTCCTACTCTACTAGAAATATACACAATGGAAAACTAAATGTACCATCTTTTAAAACCCAAAAGTATGGTAAAAATTCTAATTTTTATCAGTGCGTCTGTGAATGAAACAGGAACCTTGCATGCATTTGAATGAGTCCAAAAAACTATATCCTAAAATACCTTTACTCCATCTTAAACAATATCAATTAAAAAAAATTCTGAAAAACATTTTATTCTAACTTTTAGACATATTATCCTTACGATTAAAATATTCTTTTAATTTTCTTTTCGTCATTACTACAATTATCATCAGTACTTTTTATACTTTAAATATTTCCCCAAGCTTAATCTGCTGTATATTGTTAATTATTAGATTTAATTTTATGGGTAAAAATTTATTCAACAAATTAAACCGGTTGCCTAAATAAAAGGCGTATTAAAAAAAATAATTATGCAGCCAAAACCAAAAGCGTATCAAGGTGCCCTACTCTCCACCACTTAAATATAAAAAATATATTTTTTTTAATTAACTTTTTATTACCCTTTTTTTAATAAACTTTTTAATTACCCTTGCGCAAATAATTTCGTGAATCCTTAAAAAGTACCGACTGGCTTCTAAAAATAAAAAAATAGTCCTCAAAACAAAAATTTACCCGATTCAATTATGTTAAATACCTGACTACCCGACTAAATTCGTAAAAAAACCGACTATAACTTGTAAATCACCTACTTTAAAGGAGGGGGTGAGGTGGGTGGGGGTAGAACACCCCGTCCGTAAATTCGCCTCTGTGTATATGTATGTATGTATGTATGTATGTATGTATGTATGTATGTATGTATGTATGTATGTATGTATGTATGTATGTATGTATGTATGTATGTATGTATGTATGTATGTATGTATGTATGTATGTATGTATGTACGTATGTATATTATACATACATTTTTCCTTTTTTTATTTTAAGTTTGAATTCACTCACTTTGAATTTAAAATTCCCGCTGAATAATTATAATTCCGTCGATAATAATGTTATTGGATTTTCACTCTGAAGCAATAAGTATTTCAACACGAAAATATGATAAATTATTATATCTAATTAATAGATTATCAATTTAATATTTAATTACAACAATAAAAAGGAAGATTATTTTATAAGTTGACCAACATTTTCAATATAAAATCTGCCACATCTGCATGTGACATTTTACTCGGATTGTAATCACGTGACTAGTTTTTTAATACTGTTTCTAGTTAGACGCAACTTGTACGGTCAAAATATAGCAAATGGTAAACAATAATTATGCGCCTCTTGTTTTTCGACGCACTTGCTTAGTATCATACCGCAAAGAGTCTCACTATGGATAGCATTTTAAAGTCAATTTTAAGTCAATAACGGATTGTTTACTGTTTTGCTTTTGATAATACCTTTATCTCGATTAATATTATTTGTTATCTTTATCTAGAAATCTTAAATACATAGAAAAACATTAAATACATATTGTAAAAAGTATCCTTAGATGAATGAAGCAATGAATTCATAACTTGATTTCTTTGGACATTTTAGATGTAGTCTTCTCATTTCCTAAGATATCAAATGGCCTCTGTTAAAGTTGCAGTTCGAGTTCGGCCAATTAATAAAAGGTTACTTTTTTATTAATTAACAACATTTACTCTTTTTAGGCTAATGTTATCATGAATTTTTTTTAAACTGTTAAAAAAAAATAATGACAAATTTCACATAAAATGATAAATAAAATATAAATATAAAATAGTCTTAAAACTTTACTGTATTAGAGAAAAACGTCTAAAAATCTTTTTAAGATCTAAATTTGGTCTTGTTTTACTGCATTTATTTATTTGGACGGGCATTTATTTAGTTAATATATTTTTTGTTTCTTCAACATATCTATGTTCTGTTCTAGCCTTTGTATAAATATTACTTTCGGTCTTAATTTTTTAGAGCTTATGTTTTTATCAACCTCAGTATAAGAAAATTGTTTACACCAACAGTAGTCATTTTGGTTTTTTTGAAGCAACTTGAGGCACGTTTAACGCAATACTCTTTTGGGCTCATCTTTGTGATACATCTTAATCTGTTTTAGTTACTTAAATATGTTTTTATATACTGCTTTTTTAGTCACCATAAGATAAACAGAAGCATAAATGCGGTCAAAACTCTCAACTTGTTTCTCCGCGCAGCGGCCTTGTTCGTCAAGGTTCGTGTTTCGGAGTTATAGAGTTGAGAGAGGGTTATAACCACAATTAAGTAGCCTCCTCATCTGTAGTGGCTTTATCGGCCTTGAGGAGGTGAATAACAAAAAAAAAAAAAAAAATGGTCTCAATAATAGATACTGGTTTGATCATATAAGAGCTGTAGCCCTTATTACAAGTGTAGCTGTAATTAGGATCATTGTATAGTTTATATTATATAATATAATACTTTAAATAGAATTTAATTGTTCTATAAGCGGTAAGATAAAAAAATAATTAATTTTCTTAAAAAACCACATTAACTCTTGAATGACAATTATGTAAAAATATTTGTTACAAAAGTTTGAATAACAATTATGTTAGATATAAGCACTATTTACTAATGGAAAAAACTCAAATAAAATTAAAAATTCATTTTTATTTTGTTTTTATTTTATTGTAGTGATTGATTTTTTCACTTAAAAAGTGCTAATACTCAAAGCTTGAAGCAAAGATCATTAATATAATTTTATTCTGATAACAAGAATTTAATTTAGATTTAAAAAATATATACTTCAATTTTAATTTAAAAAATATATTTAAAGTTTATTAAA
>NC_088928.1:7585000-7600000 GCF_038396675.1 Hydra vulgaris | reverse complement strand
TACTAATTGCGTGTCAGCACTTCTTTTTCTGCAATAAGATTATTAAAAGTATATATACTAATATATATTTAGTAAAACCTCGTTTTATGTAACATTTGTAATTTTTATAGTAGTGCTTCAGAAAATAATCATCTTCTTAGTATTAAATATTTAGTTTAAATAGTATTTGCAAACGAGAGTTAATAACATTATTATTAACTAATTAATACCCCATTCATACTGACAATAAAACATATTTTATTTTAAATGCGCATTAAATTGTTGTTATAAAATGGTGGCTAAAACAATAAAAAAATACTGCAAGGTTATTTTGTCAATATAGAAAGCTTGTTTCAATATAAAAAATCTCACTTTGTTGTTTTAAACAGTTTATAACATGTTTTATACAGTTTATAACATTGAAAACATAAAACACAAATAAAAAATAATTTTTTTTATTTGTGTTTTATGCTTTTTAAAATAAAAATAAAGTTTAAAATAAAGCGTGTTTTACTATCAGTGTGAACAGGGTATATTATTAGTGGATTTTGAAATGATTTTAATCAGCGAGGGATATAAAATGTGCGCTAGTTTTTCTTTTTTAACTTCAGAGATTAAAGTTCTTATTTTATTATTATTCAAAATTGTTGAATGTAATTATGAACATTATCTCAACTCTACTTTGTTTTTATTATTATTTTAATCTTTTCAATTATTTTTCTTGTAGCTTTTCCTGGCCTTTGCAAAGTGATTGCAATAAAATAAATTATTTTTAAATAAATTAAAAATTATCAATTGTCTGATTGTACTTTTAAAAAAAGGCATTGGTTTTATTTAAAATTATTATTATAATATCGTTAGTTTTCAAGCATAAACTTATTTTTGTATTTATAAAATTCAGTCATGAAGTACTATTACTAAAATGAAAACTTAAACAAAACAAAAAAATTGTCAGTTTCTTGTGTTGGCCAATCAAATTGACTGCTCGCCTTCAATTTCTTATTCTCTACGGTGTATATATATATACATTGCCATTATATTAGTGTATATATCTTGTCATTTAAAAAAAAAATTAGAGTTTTGAAAAACAAGGTTCTACAAATAATCATAATGTAATTTGAAAAATACATATACTAAAATTTCCCAAAATCATTTAAATTTTTAATATGCGTTTAAAATAGTTTTATTGATTACAACATGCTACTTTAATTTGCTTTATGACATAAACTATATCTTTTTTTTTTTTGCTTAACTTATTAAAATTAGTTTCATTTTACTGGTTGTTAAATACCTCTTTTTCATGAATGGTTGAAGTTCTTATTTTATTTTGTTTCTTAACAGTAATAAATGAATGAATGATTTTACAGGTAAATTCAAAATTTTCTTTAATAGGATTCTTAAAAATAGGGGGAAGTTGAGTAGCCCTAGATCGCGTTTAACTCCAGACACTTGATGTACAGCTTAAACTAAAGAAGCTATGTAATTTTAAATACCATAAAAAAATTATTTGAGTAAAAATATGGCATATGCAAAATATTTATAATATTATGCTGAAGCGATTGGCTTGGAGTACAAGATATTGTTTCCCAGCTTTAGATGAGCGATGTATCATAATATTTGATTCGCATATTAATAAACCCAATTTTTATTTAAACTAATAACTTTTTATTGATTAAAGATACATTTTTATTTACAATATTTATTAAAATAAAAATTCATTTAATACTTTAATTCACTGGTTTTAAAAATAGTATTTTTTAAATGAGATATGATTGGATAGTATCGGACACATGTTTAGAGGGTGGTTCCGGACAACTTAATCCATTTACATATTAAAAATGAACTTTCTAATATATCAGAAAATATATAAAGGCATTTCCGAAAATATCACGCACGAAAACTTGTATATGTTTTGTCTATTATTTTCATAATAATAAAACTGGCTTCTCCAATTTGCTCTCATTTAATTCTAACCTATATAAATATTTTGTAAACAAAAAATGGTATACATTAGTAAAGTTAACAAAGAATACATTAAGTTTGAAGTGGAATCACGCACAGAACAGAATAAATGAAATTTTAGATACTAGATAAACTTTAATTCCTCAAAAATTATAAGTTTTAGCGTTATTTATATTTTTTAAAATGATGTTTTAAACATTAGTAAAGCTTTCCAGAAAGTTACAGGATTACGCATGTATCATAGAGTCACAGCAATCGTTTAAATCCAGTTCATGAATGATCAGACACAGAATTCATGCATGGAAGTTGCAAATTTGTTAATTTCATGTAGATTTTTTTAAGAAAATAAATTGATTATGAGTATTTTAAGTGAAATATTATGCTTCTACAACTCATATTTAATATATTTGCGATGAGAAATGGCGGTCATCAATTATTTCTAGCTAAAATATAGTGTTTTGAAAATTGTTGTTTATTTTCAAACTGTAACAATATTATTACGCAAAAAAAAAATATGATCAAAATATATATATTTAATTTATTCAGGTAGCCTAAAATATGATAAAAGTATTTTTGTTATAAACGTTTTTTAAGAAAATCATAATATTATGAATATTGCTTTAAGTCTCAGCTTTTAATTGACAAAACAAAGAAAAATAAAAAATCACGCACAGAAATGGAAATCCCCAGTGGCAATTTTTAATGGGGATTTTTCTTGTGTCAACAGTCCAAAGGTAATTTATATATATTATATTTGCGTCATACAGATAAAAAAGAGGTAAAGTCATGGTTAAAGTATGTGTCCAGGGCTATCCTCTAATTTTGAAACATGCCTTTTTTCAAACATTTGTTCTTTTATGTTTTTTATATTATTAAAGTATGCAATAATTATTTTTTTGTTTCTAATTCAATAGATAAATGTTTATAATTAAAAAAAATTCTTTTTACACTTTGTTTTCTGTTAGCTCATGAGTACAATCTATTTTTTCTTTAAGTGTCCGAGGCTACTCGAATTTATCCTATATATGTTTAGTAAAATCTCTATTTATGTAACACTTATAATTTTTGTGGTATACTACAAAAACTTGTTTAACAAAATAATTGTATTCTTAGTATCAAGTTTAAATAGTGAAAAATTTGCGCATGAATGTTAATAAAGTTATAAATAACTAATTATAACAGTTTTTAAATTAAGCAGAGATAAAATAATATTTTATATCTCTGCTCATTAAAATCAGAGATATAAAATAAGGACATATTCTCTACCAACTGTAGTTTTTTTTTTTTTTTCTGTATTGATTTAATCTTTTCATTTTTTTTCCTGCTTTTTCCCACCAATTAAAAGCCATTGCAATAAATAAATTATTTTTAAATAAGTTTGACATAATCAACTGCGGGTTTAAATTTTTTTTTTTCTTTTCTTTTATTGAATTGTAATAGAATCATCAAACATCAACCCATCTTAATGGAGGCAAATAAAAAGAGACAAACAGCACTTTCATGTTCCATTAGCATTCATAAAAAGATTTCTTTTAGCAATAAGTATTCAGTTTAAATTTTTAATATTGTTTAAAGTTTGTTTTGATATTTACATAAATAAAATTCAACATTAAATTGCTTGGATATTGCCAAACTTTTTTAATTGAATGAAAATTATCTCTGAAACATTTTAAATAAGTTATTTCTAAAATGATATCATCAATATATGTTGAAATACGAAATTATCAATGTTTTAAAATTATTGTTTTCAACATAAAAGTAATTTTAAACAAATTAACACTAACAGGTAATTTGAACGTTAGTTATTTGCGAGTTAATATTTATAAAATGCATTGATTTTATTTAAAATTATTATTTTAAAAAGAATATGAGTTCGTTAGGCATTTTGTTTTTTTTTGTGTGTGTATAGTTTCAATCATGAACAACTAATACTCATGACTCAATGTATGAAAATTGAAACAAAGAAAAAAATAAAAACTTTGAATTTTGAAAAATGCATGTATGTGTATGTATATATTACATGATACCATATGTGCATATTCTTAATACATATAGTAAGTGCATAATAATTTTTACAAATAAAAACAAAATAACCTAACTTAATTTTGGCCAAAAAAACATTTTTTTTGGATAAGTAAAGTTATTTTACAAATGTAAGTTAAGTTAAAAAATGTAAGTTGTTTTTATAGTTCTATTTACTCCAATGTTTCTACTAAAAAAATGCTAGAAGTATAACTCATAGCTTTATTATTTGGCTGATCACTAAATTAGTAAAAGTTATTTTCTTGACTTTTTGAAAAATCCTAAAAATAATTGTTTTTATTTTTTGTAGAGAACGAGATATGAATGCTTCTATTATCATAAAGATGAATGGGAAAAAAACTTCGATAATAAATCCATCAGTAAGATAAATAAGATTAACAATACTCAATTTAATTCTCTGTGGCATTAACATTTTTATTATAATATTTATTTGAGAGTGTTTAACTTAGTACTTAACTTGTATTGTATCAGCATGATATTATGATTTAAGAAAGTTGAGGCTTTTTTAATTGATATATTGTTTGGCATTTATAAATAATATATTAACTCAAAGTACAAGAAATAACATTTTATGTAAACAATTAAATTTAGATGGAAAACGATATTAAGGACTTCTCTTATGATTACTCATATTGGTCAGTTGATAGCAACAATCATAACTTTACAAGCCAGCAACAGGTTTTGTTTTTTTGTTGTTATGAAATTGTTTTATAATTACATAAAAATTATAAATTTTAAGTTTTTACAAAGAAGGCCTGCTTAAAAGCTTTCATATTTTAGGTTGTATATCTATAATTCTATAATTCACATTCCTTTGTAGAAAATTCTTATTTTTCTGAATATAAAACACTTTTTACAAGGTGTATCAAGGCCAACAATTTATGTGAAATCTACATTAAAGATACACATTTGTTAATGTGCAATTTTGCACATTAACAAAAAACTATTATTATTAAAGTTATTTACAAAAAACCAAAAAAGTATGCACTCAGTCACTCAATTTTTGTAAAAAAAATTTTGTTTGTAAAATTAAATTTGCTTATATCATAGCATACACTATAAATACAACTAATATTTTATTATACTAATTATAATTTTAAATATGTATATTTAAATGTTTAAATCTTTTGAGTTTGTGTTCACCGTTTAGATTTTACTTATCTAAGTTTTTTTCAAAAAATTTTTTTAAATTATTGAATCATTCTTTCCTAATTACAGTATCAAAGTTGTCCTTGATGGACAGTTTCCTTTATTTCCAATAATCTCTGAGGTACCACAAGGTTCCTGTGACAGGACCAAAGACAGAACCTTGAAAGAAAGAAGAATATTAGTTTAGGTGAAAATGACAGTTTTCACCTATATTAATGATCTTCTTGATAATTCTACTACTAAAGTGGCTCTATTTGTTGATAGGACAACTATATTCTAGTATCCAGCATCACAATGCTAGACACAACTTTCCCTGTTTGATAAAAATGCTTTTATCAAGCAGGAAAATTTCCTTTTGTATGGATTTCAGTGGTATAACATGATTTTTTTACCAGTGTTTTTTATTGATCTTGTTTTGAAGAATTTCTTGTTTTATTCTTTTGTTTTATTATTGTTTTGAACTATTAACTTAATAACATTACACTGTTAACTTAATTAAATAATGTATATTTTTCATATATTTTTATTTAGTTTTGTTGCAATTGTTATTAAGTTGAATTTAGCTTGAAACAAATTCAAAAAATAATATTATTGTTGAAAAAGTATTATAACAGTTAGATTACTAAATTATGATGTAAGAAATTCTTCGATTATTTCTTAAAAACTATTAAACTTGATGGCAGTCATTCTAAATGGTAAAAACATTTTTAATTTAAGATAAATTGTAGTAATGAATAATAAATTAATAAAAAATATTAACGTGTGGAAAATTACAAACAAAGGAATTATAGGTTTTTACAAAATCTTAACTTTTAAAACACTTTTAAAAATTCCCAATTAAAATTTTATCAAGTTTTTTTTGTTTGTTCTAATTTTCTATTAACAGCAAGTTTGTGCATTTTGAAACTAGTAAACATTCCATTCTATCAGTTAGCAATAATAAAACTTCCCAATCATTGTTTGTACAAAGCAGAAACTTGTGTTCTAATCAAAACTTAAAATAGAAATTAAATATTTCGGTTTTATCTTTTTTTAATTCTTTTATTTAATCATTTTTTTCTATTTTTTTAAGATACTGGGCATCTTAAGTCTTTATTGATCATGTTTCATGGCTTTATATTATAACACTCTAGCAGGCTTAGCCAGGAAGGCGTGCGATTTCACGTCATTATATGACCACTCAAATACTATTTGTTTTATATGTTTTGAAAATTTGTATGCATTTCAAAAACATGCTAAAAAAATTGTTAACTTAATTATAAAGAAACTTAAAAAAAAACTTATCATAAAAGATAAAAATAACTTAACTAAAACTAAAATAACAAATATAAAATTGAAATTTAATAAAAATAATAAACTGTAACGATAATATTATCTAAATTACATTTGGAATAAATAACTTTCAATCATTTATCTTTACTAATGTTTTTATAATATATGTTTATATAATATTATGCTAAACCCTTTTTAAATTATTAATATATTTACTAATGTTTTTATATAATGTTTTATATAATATTATGCGAAACCCTTTTTAAATTATTGTTTAATAAACGTGCACATTTAAAAGTTTAAAAAATATTCTTAACAATTCTTCGCACAAAAGAAGAAATAATTAAATCGTTTATTTAAAAAAGTAAATATTTTTTTTATTTCAAAACATTTATAATGAAAAATAAATACTTATTTAAAGATAAAAAAATATATATTATTCATAAATGTTTTATAAAATATAATTAGCAGTTTTTTGTAACTTTATTTAAATGTGTTTCAATAATATATAAGTGTAAGTAAAGATTAAAGTTATTTAATTCAAACGGCTTTCAAAAAAGTTTGTCTTTTTTTTTTTCCTTAACAAAAACTTTAATGATTCTTATATAAAGTTTATTAAAGGGACCTTCACTGTTTAAAGTTGTCGCTTATAAGATTTAATTTTTTTTTTTAATTTTTACTTTTTTAATTTTTACTTATAAAAAAATCTTATATAATTAAATAATATCAATAAATAATTATACAACTTTCAATGATACTTTAATTAAAATCATTAGCTACTTTATTTAAAAGCGTTTTGCTGATATAAAAACGTTAGTAAAGATAAACGCGTCAAAGTTATTTATTTTCAATGTAATGGACTGCTCCCTCTCTAAGAAATAACCGCAATGCATTTTGGTCTTTGTATTCACCAAAAATAAACAAATGTTATTATGTTATAAATACACACAGTTGTTAGCTATGAAAACAATTTTATGTAAAGAATAACACAGTTGTTAGCTATGAAATTTGAAACATGATTTAAATGCTATTAAAATTGAAGCATGTTTTTTTTAAATAATTTTGACCATTTCTCAACCAGTAATTCGAAAAATAACTAATCTTAATAAGATAGATCCAGAAGAAGGTATACAGCAGCAAACAAGTTCAAGATCAAGTTGTCTTTCCTTGCCACCTAATTTAAGTCAATTAAAAAGGCACAAATACTTAATCATAGACAATATTTCTACAATTTTTGGAGCTAGATGTGCTTTGAAACATAAAACCTCTGTGTATTTGCTATTTAAAAAGATTTTTGTTAACTTAATTGTTAAGTCAATCTTGAAATAAATTATTTTCTTGTTAAAGTTAATGTTTCAACTTCAATGGAAAAAAAATCAACACCTTATTTATATACACATTGTCAAAAAGAAGGGGATGTTTTATATGCTAAATGTAATTGTAATGCTGGTATGGAAGGGTGCTGCAAACATATTGCTGCAGTATTATTTCAATTAAATTACCAAGTAATTAAATTTAATCTCCATTTTTTATTCCATTCGATAAAACATACACAGAAGTATTGCATCAATGGAATGTTCCTGCTGTAAACAAAAATTTAGATGCAAATAAACTTTTTATTGTTTTTTAAGAAAAGAGTTATTTTAAAAAAGATTAAAGAAACTCTCAAAGCACCTTTTTGTATCAAATAATGGAGACTTAAAACAAAGTATCCTTATTTAAAAAAAAGATTTATTTATAGCTGAAGCTTGCTAAGATCAAAATTTTTTTTTGCTGTTATTAATAAAAGAATGGTTTAACAAAATTGTATTTTTATCATTCAATGATTCATTGTCAAGGTGTTATGGCATAAATAGAGATTAATTCTTTAGATTTTATAGTTTATACTGAAAGAGAATATTGAGAATATTAAATTTTTTAAAAGACACTGGAAAAAAAAAAGTAAAATTTAGTTAATTTAATAAAAGATTTTATATTCAAATATTTAAATATATATTTGTAATTTATATTTATTTATCTGAAACAAGTTTTTCGAAACGTGATAGATCTTTATTTGCTCTATTTACTCTCTTATATAAAAAGTCGTGTGGTTTATTGCCAGTAAAAAATTTAAAGTGCACTTGATTATGTTTAAATCTGTTAACTGTAAGTTTTGATTGTGTGTTTTTAAGTTCATTGTAGTTTTTTTTATTTCTTTTTTTTTAACTTTTACACTGCTTAGTTTTTCTTTAAAGCCAAACTTAACCCAATGAGAAATTATTTCTTTAAAGCAATAACTTAACCCAATGAGAAATAGAAAGATCGAAGTTATTTCTTTAAAGCAATAACTTAACCCAATGAGAAATAGAAAGATCGAAGTTATTTCTTTAAAGCAATAACTTAACCCAATGAGAAATAGAAAGATCGAAGTTATTTCTTTAAAGCAATAACTTAACCCAATGAGAAATAGAAAGATTGAAGTTATTTCTTTAAAGCAAAAACTTAACCCAATGAGAAATAGAAAGATCGAAGTTATTTTTACTAGTTTAAGAGCCATTTCTTACTTTTTTGAAGGGATGAGAGATAATGATAAATTAATGTTTTTAAGTGAGTTATTGTAGCATAATTAAACACAGAAAGTTATGCCACTGTGGTATTTTAATGTTATTGTTGGCTCAACAGTAATATTATTTTGATGAAATCAGTTTTACAAAGTTTATCAAAAGATATTTTGTCACTTGTAATTATTTTCTTCAATTCTTTTAAAGTTTAATCACTTGATTGCTTTTTTAAAATAATTTTAACGCTTATTTATTTTTATGGTGAATACAAAGACCAAAATGCATTGCGGTTTTTTTTCTATAGAGGAACAGTCCATTAAAAATCAATTTTAACTGCGCATTTGTTAAAACCATGGTTAAATTATCAAAACAAAATATTATATGCGTGGTCATATAAAGATTTGTGCAGCCGTGGCGCAGTGGTTAGAGCGCTTGCTTTATAAGCACGAGATCCAGGTTCGAAACGAGCCTTGGACATATTTTCGCGTCACGGTAGGGAAGGAGGCGTGAACTTCCTGGTTAAATGCACTTCGCGGTGCTCTGTGACAAGACCGTTAGGTCTTCTTGGGGCACCTAAATAACAGTATTAGAAAAAAAAAAAATTTATGAAATTGCACGCCTTCTTTGCAAAGCTTGCTCTAGGTACATGCAATGTTTTGTTTCATAACTATATATTATGATACTCTAGGTGGAGCAAATGTATAACTTTCCTTTAATCTTTAATAATGCACCTCTTGTTTTTATAGGTGGTGATAATTTTCTAAACTCAGACCCAGGTGCATCTTAATTTTACTTATTAATTAGCATACATTGGTGCTTTTTTTGATCCAACTGCAGATCCAATTGTATCTTTAAGATAACTTGCCAGATAACTAAAAAAACTTATCAACACACTATCTTTTTTTTTTTTTTTTTAATCTTTTACTTGCCATCTTTGTATTCACCAAAAGTTTGCTTTCTACACTCAAGACCAACAATATTAAGAGCACCATTTATACCGCTACTATCTTTTGTGAAAACATTTCTTACAAACTGTACAAACAATAGAGTTAACCAAATTTAAAGCTATTACTCTCTCCAACTTTTGTTTTAATTCCTGTTGTGACATTTTCATACATAGTCATAATAACTGTTGTTTTTAACACTACAGTTGTCAAAGCCCACTACACAATTACTTTTGGTGAAAAAAAAGTTTTTATAATTAAAAAGTTAGTTGTTGAGGTGGTAGACTACAAATTAAGTTTTTCTTGATTTTTAGTCAGGCACAAGTCATAAATGCATTGTCATTGATGATTTCTAATGGAATTTAAGTTTTATCTTTTTGATGATGCTTAGTCCTTTGAAGTCTCTTGTAAGAAGATCACTTGGGTCTTCATGGATTATTTTTAATAATAGTTTTATATTACTATTAGATCCTATAACAAAAAATAATAAAATAATCCTTAATAAAATAATTAACTTAAAAATATTTTATCATTATTAAATAAGGTTTTTTTAATAACATTAACTTAGTCATTAAGTTAACATTGTTAATAAACCTTTTTATATTTAGTGTAAACAATAATAATGTTTACATTAAATATTATTTATATCATCATTTAATGTTTTCATCATTAGTTACTATAAAATTCTTTTTTTTTTAAATATGGCATCATATATTTCATATCATAAAATTTCATTAGTGATAAAAAAATTTATTTGGCAGTATTTAATAACAAGTTGTTTTTTAACATAATAAATAGTTTTGGTTTTTATACCTAATATTTTATTAGAAAACCTTTTTTTAATTGGCCACTTGTTTCAGGCAAATGTTTCTGTGCTTCTGTGCTCAGTTACTCCCAGTGAAACCTGTGTCAATATTTTAAACTGAATATAGTTTTTTACTTTTTCAAAAAGGTTTTATGATTAATAGCAACTTGTTATTGAATGACATAATGACATTAATTGTTAGGTGTTTGAAGATCTCGGTATGGATGTTATAGATTCAGCATTTCAAGGGTACAATGCTTGTATATTTGCATATGGGCAAACTGGTGCTGGAAAGTCCTACAGCATGATGGGATGTCCAGTAAGCTATATAAAGTTATATAATCTGTTGATTATTGTTGTTGCAAAATATTCTCATATTTTCTTTTCTTGTTGTTGTTATTTTCTTTTTGTCTATAGGATGCTGTTGGACTTACACCAAGAATTTGTGAGGTAGTATTTTAGGATACAACTGTTATGAAAGTTTTTCCAAATAAATCAGAGTTTAAGAAAAAAATATTTATTTTTTTACAAACCATTTCAATTTTTCGAATTGATTGTAAATTTTTTAGTGGCAGTAACAGAATAAGAATGCAGTAAAGCTAAAAGGTCTTGTTAAAAATTGGTTCAACTATTGATATCTTATTTTACCAAGTTGTGTCATTTTTAACTCCTTTTTAAACTACAAAAGTGCCAAAACATTAATGTTAAACATAAAAGAAAAAACAAACATAAAAAAAAATATGGAATTAAATATAAAGTTATTAAGTTTGTATTGAATGAATTTATTTTATTGGAGTTTTTTTTTTTAAACCAATAAAGCTAATCTTTTATCTTTTATTTTTAAGTAAGCAGCTCATTTAAGAATATAAACTCTAATTTTTTAAGTAAGCAGCTCATTTAAGAATATAAACTCTAATTTTTTAAGTAAGCAGCTCATTTAAGAATATAAACTCTAATTTTTTAAGTAAGCAGCTCATTTAAGAATATAAATTCTAATTTTTTAAGTAAGCAGCTCATTTAAGAATATAAACTCTAATTTTTTAAGTAAGCAGCTCATTTAAGAATATAAATTCTAATTTTTTAAGTAAGCAGCTCATTTAAGAATATAAATTCTAATTTTTTAAGTAAGCAGCTCATTTAAGAATATAAACTCTAATTTTTTAAGTAAGCAGCTCATTTAAGAATATAAACTCTAATTTTTTAAGTAAGCAGCTCATTTAAGAATATAAATTCTAATTTTTTAAGTAAGCAGCTCATTTAAGAATATAAACTCTAATTTTTTAAGTAAGCAGCTCATTTAAGAATATAAACTCTAATTTTTTAAGTAAGCAGCTCATTTAAGAATATAAACTCTAATTTTTTAAGTAAGCAGCTCATTTAAGAATATAAACTCTAATTTTTTAAGTAAGCAGCTCATTTAAGAATATAAATTCTAATTTTTTAAGTAAGCAGCTCATTTAAGAATATAAACTCTAATTTTTTAAGTAAGCAGCTCATTTAAGAATATAAACTCTAATTTTTAAGTAAGCAGCTCATTTAAGAATATAAACTCTAATTTTTTAAGTAAGCAGCTCATTTAAGAATATAAACTCTAATTTTTTAAGTAAGCAGCTCATTTAAGAATATAAACTCTAATTTTTTAAGTAAGCAGCTCATTTAAGAATATAAATTCTAATTTTTTAAGTAAGCAGCTCATTTAAGAATATAAACTCTAATTTTTTAAGTAAGCAGCTCATTTAAGAATATAAACTCTAATTTTTTAAGTAAGCAGCTCATTTAAGAATATAAACTCTAATTTTTTAAGTAAGCAGCTCATTTAAGAATATAAATTCTAATTTTTTAAGTAAGCAGCTCATTTAAGAATATAAACTCTAATTTTTTAAGTAAGCAGCTCATTTAAGAATATAAACTCTAATTTTTTAAGTAAGCAGCTCATTTAAGAATATAAACTCTAATTTTTTAAGTAAGCAGCTCATTTAAGAATATAAACTCTAATTTTTTAAGTAAGCAGCTCATTTAAGAATATAAATTCTAATTTTTTAAGTAAGCAGCTCATTTAAGAATATAAACTCTAATTTTTTAAGTAAGCAGCTCATTTAAGAATATAAACTCTAATTTTTAAGTAAGCAGCTCATTTAAGAATATAAACTCTAATTTTTTAAGTAAGCAGCTCATTTAAGAATATAAACTCTAATTTTTTAAGTAAGCAGCTCATTTAAGAATATAAATTCTAATTTTTTAAGTAAGCAGCTCATTTAAGAATATAAACTCTAATTTTTTAAGTAAGCAGCTCATTTAAGAATATAAATTCTAATTTTTTAAGTAAGCAGCTCATTTAAGAATATAAATTCTAATTTTTTAAGTAAGCAGCTCATTTAAGAATATAAACTCTAATTTTTTAAGTAAGCAGCTCATTTAAGAATATAAACTCTAATTTTTTAAGTAAGCAGCTCATTTAAGAATATAAACTCTAATTTTTAAGTAAGCAGCTCATTTAAGAATATAAATTCTAATTTTTTAAGTAAGCAGCTCATTTAAGAATATAAACTCTAATTTTTTAAGTAAGCAGCTCATTTAAGAATATAAACTCTAATTTTTTAAGTAAGCAGCTCATTTAAGAATATAAACTCTAATTTTTAAGTAAGCAGCTCATTTAAGAATATAAACTCTAATTTTTTAAGTAAGCAGCTCATTTAAGAATATAAACTCTAATTTTTTAAGTAAGCAGCTCATTTAAGAATATAAACTCTAATTTTTAAGTAAGCAGCTCATTTAAGAATATAAATTCTAATTTTTTAAGTAAGCAGCTCATTTAAGAATATAAACTCTAATTTTTTAAGTAAGCAGCTCATTTAAGAATATAAACTCTAATTTTTTAAGTAAGCAGCTCATTTAAGAATATAAACTCTAATTTTTAAGTAAGCAGCTCATTTAAGAATATAAACTCTAATTTTTTAAGTAAGCAGCTCATTTAAGAATATAAACTCTAATTTTTTAAGTAAGCAGCTCATTTAAGAATATAAACTCTAATTTTTTAAGTAAGCAGCTCATTTAAGAATATAAACTCTAATTTTTTAAGTAAGCAGCTCATTTAAGAATATAAATTCTAATTTTTTAAGTAAGCAGCTCATTTAAGAATATAAACTCTAATTTTTTAAGTAAGCAGCTCATTTAAGAATATAAATTCTAATTTTTTAAGTAAGCAGCTCATTTAAGAATATAAATTCTAATTTTTTAAGTAAGCAGCTCATTTAAGAATATAAACTCTAATTTTTTAAGTAAGCAGCTCATTTAAGAATATAAATTCTAATTTTTTAAGTAAGCAGCTCATTTAAGAATATAAACTCTAATTTTTTAAGTAAGCAGCTCATTTAAGAATATAAACTCTAATTTTTTAAGTAAGCAGCTCATTTAAGAATATAAACTCTAATTTTTTAAGTAAGCAGCTCATTTAAGAATATAAATTCTAATTTTTTAAGTAAGCAGCTCATTTAAGAATATAAACTCTAATTTTTTAAGTAAGCAGCTCATTTAAGAATATAAACTCTAATTTTTTAAGTAAGCAGCTCATTTAAGAATATAAACTCTAATTTTTTAAGTAAGCAGCTCATTTAAGAATATAAACTCTAATTTTTTGAAAACTGGGATACTTTAAAAAAAAAAAAAATCTTGACATATACATTAATGTGCTATGCTAATTACAATCCATAAGGAGATGAAACGAAAAACCTTATTTAAAAATATGTTGTATTGCATTATTTACATGGCATTTGCATATCTGAAAACCACAAACAATGGTTGTTAAAGTGTGGGTACTAAAGGTTGTAAGCATGCTAAAAAGCATAATAAAACTCAGAACATTGAATTGATCTCTATGGGCAACTTTAAGGTAAATCGCCATGATTAGTAACTTCGTAATTGTATTGAGTTTTTATGTGTTTAATTTGAACTAAAAACAAGATAAAGTAATTGATGATTTTTTTATTTAGATAAGTAATTTCTGAAAATTATTTGATTGATTTATGATATTGATTCATAAAATTAGGTAATTTTACAAAAGCTACTTGTTTTTTATGCAAATATTGGTATTTCTTGTAAAACTTAAAAACTTTTTGTTTTGATTATTGTCATTTTTTTTCTGAAAACATTTAATCTTATTTCATTTCTATTTTTACAAAACAAAAGAAACCTTAACAAAACAGTATTTGATTTACCGTTTTGCATTATTTTGAGATGCAGGTACTTAGATTGTGTTTACTAACTGTTTAAAAATTTATTTTGTTTATGCTTTGATTAAAGGATGTTT